>NW_028122635.1:0-109958 GCF_965194805.1 Balaenoptera borealis | reverse complement strand
CTGGAGCATTGTGATGAAAAGGGTATGGAGCACTGTGATTACAGGGGACCAGGAGCATTGTGATTACATGGGCAGTGAATATTGTGATGACAGGTGTTCATGGAGCACTGTGATGACAAGTGTCATGGAACATTGTGATGACAGGGTTCATGGAGCATTGTGATGAGAGGGGCCTTGGAGCATTATGATGATAGGCGTCATGGGGTATTGTGATGAGAGTGGTCATAGAACATTGTGATGAAAGGGATCATGGAGCAATGTGATTACAGGGGCCATGAGGCATTTTGAATGCATAGTCCATGGAGCAGTGTGATGACAGGAGTCATGGAGCATTGTGATGAATGTGGTCATAGTTCATTGTGATGATAAGTGTCCAGGAACATTGTGATGACATGGATCATGGAGCATTGTGATGACAAGGGCCATGGCGAATTGTGATGACAGGTGTCATGGGGCATTGTGATGACAGTGGTCATCTAGAATAGTGATGAAAGGTAACATGGAGCACTGTGATAACAGGGGCCATGGAGCATTGTGATGACAAAGGCCATGGAGCATTTTGATGACAAGTGTCATGGAGCATTGTGATGAGACGGGCATGGAGCATTATGATGCCAAGAGTTCTGGAGCATTGCGTTGACAAGGGCATGGAGCATTGTGATGACAAGGGCCATGGCCAATTCTGATGACAGGTGTCATCGGGCATTGTGATGACAGAGGTTATCTAGCATTGTGATGAAAGGTACAATGGATCAATGTGATAACAGGGGCCATGGAGCATTGTGATGATAAAGGCCATGGAGCATTTTAATGAAAAGTGTCATGGAGAATTGTGATGAGACGGGCATGGAGCATTATGATGACAAGAGTTCTGGAGCATTGCATTGACAAGGGAATGGAGCATTGTGATTACAGGGACCATGGAGGATAGTGATGACATCTGTCATGGAACATTGTGCTGACAGGGGCCATGGAGCATTGTGATGACAGGTATAATGTGGCATTGTAATGACAGTGGTCATAGAGCATTGTGATGAAATGGATCATGGAGCAATGTGATTACAGGGACCATGTAGCATTGCGAATGCATAGGCTATGGAGCATTGTGATGACAGGAGTCAAGGAGCATTGTGATGTAAGTGGTCATGGATCATTGTGATGACAAGTGTCCTGGACCATTGTGATGACACGGGTCATGGAGCATTGTGATGGCAAGGGCCATGGCGAATTGTTATGACATGTGTCTTGGGGCATTGTGATGACAGTGGTCATCTAGAATTGTGATAAAAGGTATCATGGAGCACTGTGATGACAGGGGCCATGGAGTATTGTAATGACAAGGCAATGGAACATTGTGATGACAAGTATCATGGAGCTTTGTGATGACACGAGCATTCATCATTATGATGACAAGAGTTCTGGAGCATTGTGATGACAAGGGCATAGAGCATTGTGATTACAGGGTCATGGAGCATTGTGATGACAACTGTCATAGAACATTGTGATGACAGGGTTCATGGAGCATTGTGATGACAAGTGCGATGGTGAATTGTGATGACAGGTGTCATGGGGCATTGTGTTGAAAGGGGCATGGAGCATTGTGACGACAATGGTCATGGAGCATTGTGATGACTGGTATCATGGAGCATTGTTCTGAAAAAGGTCATGGGGCAGTGTAATGACAAGTATCATGGAGGATGTGATGAAAGGAGTCATGGAGCATTGTGATTAAATGGATCATGAGGCATTTTGATGACAAGAGTCATGGAACATTGTGATGACAGGGCTAATGGAGCATTGTGATGACAAGGGCTATGGAGCATTGTGATGACAAGGGCTATGGAGCATTGTGATGACAGGTGTCATGCAGCATTGTGATGAAAGGGGTCATGGATCACTACGATGACATGTGTAATGGAGCATTGTGATGATATGGACATGGAGCATTGTGATAACAGGGGCCAGGGAGCATTGAGATGACAAGAGCAGGGAACATTCTGATGACAGCAGTCTTGTATCATTGTGATGATACCTGTCATGGAACATTGTGCTGACAGGGGCTATAGAGCATTGTGATGACAGGTGTCATGTGGCATTGTGATGACAGTGGTCATAGAGCATTGTGATGAAAAGGATCATGGAGCAATGTGATTACAGGGGCCATGGAGCATTGTGAATACATAGGCCATGGAGCATTGTGATGACAGGGGTCAAGGAGCATTGTGATGAAAGTGGACATGGAGCACTGTGATGACACGGGCATGCAGCATTATGATGACAAGAGTTCTGGAGCATTGTGATGAAAAGGGTATGGAGCATTGTGATTACAGGGGACCAGGAGCATTGTGATTACATGGGCAGTGAATATTGTGATGACAGGGGTCATGGAGCACTGTGATGACTAGTGTCATGGAACATTGTGATGAGAGGGATCATGGAGCACTGTGATGAGAGGGGCCTTGGAGCATTATGATGATAGGCGTCATGGGGCATTGTGATGACAGCGGTCTTGGAGCATTGTGATGAAAGGGATCATGGAGCAATGTGATTACAGGGGCCATGGAGCATTGTGAATGCATAGGCCATGGAGCAATGAAATGACAGGGGTCAAGGAGCATTGTGATGTAAGTTGTCATGGAGCATTGTGATGACAAGTGTCCATGAACATTGTGATGACATGGTTCATGGAGCTTTGTGATGACAAGTGCCATGGCGAATTGTGATGACAGGTGTCATGGGGCATTGTGATGACAGTGGTCATGTAGAATTGTAATGAAAGGTATCATGGAGGACTCTGACGACAGGGGCCGTGGAGCACTGTGATGACAGTGGTCATCTAGAATTGTGATGAAATATACCAGGGAGCATTGTGATGACAGGGGTCATGGATCACCGCAATTATAGGGGCCAGGGAGCATTGTGAATACAAAGATCATGGAGCATTGAGATGACAGGGGTCATGGATCATTGTGATGACAAGGGTCCTGGAACCTTGTGATGACACGGTTCATGGAGCATTGTGATGACAAGGTTCTTCAAGCATTGTGATGACACGGGCATGGAGCATTATGATGACAAGAGTTCTGGAGCATTGTGATGAAAAGGGTATGGAGCACTGTGATTACAGGAGACCAGGAGCAGTGTGATTACATGGGCAGTGAATATTGTGATGACAGGGGTTCATGGAGCACTGTGATGACAAGTGTCATGGAACATTGTGATGACAGGGTTCATGGAGCATTGTGATGAGAGGGGCCTTGGAGCATTATGATGATAGGCGTCATGGGGTATTGTGATGAGAGTGGTCATAGAACATCGTGATGAAAGGGATCATGGAGCAATGTGATTACAGGGGCCATGGAGCATTTTGAATGCATAGTCCATGGAGCAGTGTGATGACAGGGGTCATGGATCATTGTGATGACAAGTGTCCTGGACCATTGTGATGACACGGGTCATGGAGCATTGTGATGGCAAGGGCCATGGCGAATTGTGATGACATGTGTCTTGGGGCATTGTGATGACAGTGGTCATCTAGAATTGTGATAAAAGGTATCATGGAGCACTGTGATGACAGGGGCCATGGAGTATTGTAATGACAAGGCCATGGAACATTGTGATGACAAGTATCATGGAGCTTTGTGATGACACGAGCATTCATCATTATGATGACAAGAGTTCTGGAGCATCGTGATGACAAGGGCATGGAGCATTGTGATTACAGGGTCATGGAGCATTGTGATGACAACTGTCATGGAACATTGTGATGACAGGGTTCATGGAGCATTGTGATTAAAGGGGCCATGGAGCATTTTGATGACAAGGGCAGGCGAACATTTTGATTACATTGGTAATGGAGCATTGTGATGACATGGGCAGGGAACATTGTGAAGACAGGTGTAATGGAACATTGTGATTACAGGGGACATGGAGCATTTTGATGACATGGGCAGGCAACATTGTGATGACAGGTGTCATGGAGCATTGTGATGACAATTGTCATGGAACGTTGTGCTGACAGGGATCATGGAGCATTGTGATGAGACGGTCATTGGAGCATTGTGATGACAGGCGTACTGGAGCCTTCTGAGGAAAGGTGTCATGAGTCATTGTGATTACAGCGATCATGGAACATTGTGATGACAGTGGTCATGGAGCATTGTAATGACAGGGGCCATGGAGCATTGTGATGACAGGGGTCATGGGGCATTGTGATGACAGTGGTCATGGAGCATTGTGATGAAAGGGGTCATGGAGCACTGTGATCACAGGGGCCATGTATAATTGTGATGACAAAGGCCATGGAGCATTGTGATGACAGTTGTCATGGAGCATTGTGTTGAAAGGGGCATGGAGCATTGTGACGACAATGGTCATGGAGCATTGTGATGACTGGTATCATGGAGCATTGTTCTGAAAGAGGTCATGGGGCAGTGTAATGACAAGTATCATGGAGGATGTGATGAAAGGAGTCATGGAGCATTGTGATTAAATGGATCATGAGGCATTTTGATGACAAGAGTCATGGAACATTGTGATGACAGGGCTAATGGAGCATTGTGATGACAAGGGCTATGGAGCATTGTGATGAATGGGGTCATGGGGCATGGTGATGACAGTGGTTATGGAGCATTGTGATGACAAAGACCACGGAGCATTGTGATGACAGGTGTCATGCAGCATTGTGATGAAAGGGGTCATGGATCACTACGATGACATGGGTAATGGAGCATTGTGATGATACGGGCATGGAGCATTGTGATGACAGGGGTCATGCAGCATTGTGATGACAGGGGCCATGCAGCATTTTGATAACATGGGCATGGAGCATAGTGATGACAAGAGTTCTGGAGCATTTTGATGACGAGGGCATGGATCATTTTGATGACAGGGGCCATGAAGCATTGAGATGACAAGGGAATGGAGCATTGTGATGAAAGCGGTCCTGGAGAATTGTGAGGAAACGGGTCATGGATTATTGTGATGGAAGGGTTCCTGGAGCATTCTGATGACAAGTGCCATGGAGCATTTTAATGAAAGGGGTACTGGAGCATTGTACAGAAATGGTTCATGGATCATCGTGATTACACGGATCATGGAATATTGTGATGACAAGGGTTTCAGAGCATTGTGACGACAGGGGTCATGGAGCATTGTAATAGCAGGGGTGATGGGGCATTGTGATGACAGGGGCATGGAGCATTGTGATGACAGAAGTCATAGAATATTGTGATGACAAGGGCCATGGAGCATTGTCATGAAAGGTCTTATCTGGCATTGTGATGAGAGTGGTCATGGAGCATTGTGATAAAAGTTGTCCTGAAGCACTGTTATTACAGGGGCCATGTAGAATTTTGATGACAAAGGCCATGGAGCATTGTGATGACAGGCATCATGGAGCAATTTGATGAAAGTGGTCATGGAGCATTGTGATGAAATGCGCCATGGAACATTGTGAAGACAAGTGTCCTGGAGCATTGTGATGACAAGGGCCATGGCCAATTCTGATGACAGGTGTCATGGAGCATTGTGATGACAGTGGTCATCTATCATTATGATGAAAGGTATCATGGAGCACTGTGATGACAGGGGCCATGGAGTATTGTGATGAGAGGGGCCTTGGAGCATTATGATGATAGGCGTCATGGGGTATCGTGATGAGAGTGGTCATAGAACATTGCGATGAAAGGGATCATGGAGCAATGTGATTACAGGGGCCATGGAGCATTTTGAATGCATAGGCCATGGAGCAGTGTGATGACAGGGGTCATGGAGCATTGTGATGAATGTGGTCATAGTTCATTGTGATGATAAGTGTCCAGGAACATTGTGATGACATGGATCATGGAGCATTGTGATGACAAGGGCCATGGCGAATTGTGATGACAGGTGTCATGGGGCATTGTGATGACAGTGGTCATCGAGAATTATGAGGAAAGGTAACATGGAGCACTGTGATAACAGGGGCCATGGAGCATTGTGATGACAAAGGCCATGGAGCATTTTGATGACAAGTGTCATGGAGCATTGTGATGAGACGGGCATGGAGCATTATGATGCCAAGAGTTCTGGAGCATTGCGTTGACAAGGGCATGGAGCATTGTGATGACAAGGGCCATGGCCAATTCTGATGACAGGTGTCATCGGGCATTGTGATGACAGAGGTTATCTAGCATTGTGATGAAAGGTACCATGGATCACTGTGATAACAGGGGCCATGGAGCATTGTGATGATAAAGGCCATGGAGCATTTTAATGAAAAGTGTCATGGAGAATTGTGATGAGACGGGCATGGAGCATTATGATGACAAGAGTTCTGGAGCATTGCGTTGACAAGGGAATGGAGCATTGTGATTACAGGGACCATGGAGGAGAGTGATGACATCTGTCATGGAACATTGTGCTGACAGGGCCATGGAGCATTGTGATGACAGGTATAATGTGGCATTGTAATGACAGGGGTCATAGAGCATTGTGATGAAATGGATCATGGAGCAATGTGATTACAGGGACCATGTAGCATTGCGAATGCATAGGCTATGGAGCATTGTGATGACAGGAGTCAAGGAGCATTGTGATGTAAGTGGTCATGGATCATTGTGATGACAAGTGTCCTGTACCATTGTGATGACACGGGTCATGGAGCATTGTGATGGCAAGGGCCATGGCGAATTGTGATGACATGTGTCTTGGGGCATTGTGATGACAGTGGTCATCTAGAATTGTGATAAAAGGTATCATGGAGCACTGTGATGACAGGGGCCATGGAGTATTGTAATGACAAGGCCATGGAACATTGTGATGACAAGTATCATGGAGCTTTGTGATGACACGAGCATTCATCATTATGATGATAAGAGTTCTGGAGCATTGTGATGACAAGGGCATGGAGCATTGTGATTACAGGGTCATGGAGCATTGTGATGACAACTGTCATGGAACATTGTGATGACAGGGTTCATGGAGCATTGTGATTAAAGGGGCCATGGAGCATTTTGATGACAAGGGCAGGCGAACATTTTGATTACATTGGTAATGGAGCATTGTGATGACATGGGCAGGGAACATTGTGAAGACAGGTGTAATGGAACATTGTGATTACAGGGGACATGGAGCATTTTGATGACATGGGCAGGCAACATTGTGATGACAGGTGTCATGGAGCATTGTGATGACAATTGTCATGGAACGTTGTGCTGACAGGGATCATGGAGCATTGTGATGAGACGGTCATTGGAGCATTGTGATGACAGGCGTACTGGAGCCTTCTGAGGAAAGGTGTCATGAGTCATTGTGATTACAGCGATCATGGAACATTGTGATGACAGTGGTCATGGAGCATTGTAATGACAGGGGTCATGGAGCATTGTGATGACAGGGGTCATGGGGCTTTGTGATGACAGTGGTCATGGAGCATTGTGATGAAAGGGGTCATGGAGCACTGTGATCACAGGGGCCATGTATAATTGTGATGACAAAGGCCATGGAGCATTGTGATGACAGTTGTCATGGAGCATTGTGTTGAAAGGGGCATGGAGCATTGTGACGACAATGGTCATGGAGCATTGTGATGACTGGTATCATGGAGCATTGTTCTGAAAGAGGTCATGGGGCAGTGTAATGACAAGTATCATGGAGGATGTGATGAAAGGAGTCATGGAGCATTGTGATTAAATGGATCATGAGGCATTTTGATGACAAGAGTCATGGAACATTGTGATGACAGCGCTAATGGAGCATTGTGATGACAAGGGCTATGGAGCATTGTGATGAATGGGGTCATGGGGCATGGTGATGACAGTGGTCATGGAGCATTGTGATGACAAAGACCACGGAGCATTGTGATGACAGGTGTCATGCAGCATTGTGATGTAAGGGGTCATGGATCACTACGATGACATGGGTAATGGAGCATTGTGATGATACGGGCATGGAGCATTGTGATGACAGGGGTCATGCAGCATTGTGATGACAGGGGCCATGCAGCATTTTGATGACATGGGCATGGAGCATAGTGATGACAAGAGTTCTGGAGCATTTTGATGACGAGGGCATGGATCATTTTGATGACAGGGGCCATGAAGCATTGAGATGACAAGGGAATGGAGCATTGTGATGAAAGCGGTCCTGGAGAATTGTGAGGAAACGGGTCATGGATTATTGTGATGGAAGGGTTCCTGGAGCATTCTGATGACAAGTGCCATGGAGCATTTTAATGAAAGGGGTACTGGAGCATTGTACAGAAATGGTTCATGGATCATCGTGATTACACGGATCATGGAATATTGTGATGACAAGGGTTTCAGAGCATTGCGACGACAGGGGTCATGGAGCATTGTAATAGCAGGGGTGATGGGGCATTGTGATGACAGGGGCATGGAGCATTGTGATGACAGAAGTCATAGAATATTGTGATGACAAGGGCCATGGAGCATTGTCATGAAAGGTCTTATCTGGCATTGTGATGAGAGTGGTCATGGAGCATTGTGATAAAAGTTGTCCTGTAGCACTGTTATTACAGGGGCCATGTAGAATTTTGATGACAAAGGCCATGGAGCATTGTGATGACAGGCATCATGGAGCAATTTGATGAAAGTGGTCATGGAGCATTGTGATGAAATGCGCCATGGAACATTGTGAAGACAAGTGTCCTGGAGCATTGTGATGACAAGGACCATGGCCAATTCTGATGACAGGTGTCATGGAGCATTGTGATGACAGTGGTCATCTATCATTATGATGAAAGGTATCACGGAGCACCGTGATGACAGGGGCCATGGAGCATTGTGATGACACGGGCATGGAGCATTATGATGAGAAGTGATCTGGAGCATTGCGATGACAAGGGTATGGAGCATTGTGATTACAGGGACCATGGAGCATTGTGAATGCATAGGCCATGGAGCAATGAAATGACAGGGGTCAAGGAGCATTGTGATGTAAGTTGTCATGGAGCATTGTCATGACTATTGTCCATGAACATTGTGATGACATGGTTCATGGAGCATTGTGATGACAAGTGCCATGGCGAATTGTGATGACAGGTGTCATGCGGCATTGTGATGACAGTGGTCATGTAGAATTGTAATGAACGGTATCATGGAGGACTCTGACGACAGGGGCCGTGGAGCACTGTGATGACAGTGGTCATCTAGAATTGTGATGAAATATACCAGGGAGCATTGTGATGACAGGGGTCATGGATCACCGCAATTATAGGGGCCAGGGAGCATTGTGAATACAAAGATCATGGAGCATTGAGATGACAGGGGTCATGGATCATTGTGATGACAAGGGTCCTGGAACCTTGTGATGACACGGTTCATGGAGCATTGTGATGACAAGGTTCTTCAAGCATTGTGATGACACGGGCATGGAGCATTATGATGACAAGAGTTCTGGAGCATTGTGATGAAAAGGGTATGGAGCACTGTGATTACAGGGGACCAGGAGCATTGTGATTACATGGGCAGTGAATATTGTGATGACAGGTGTTCATGGAGCACTGTGATGACAAGTGTCATGGAACATTGTGATGACAGGGTTCATGGAGCATTGTGATGAGAGGGGCCTTGGAGCATTATGATGATAGGCGTCATGGGGTATTGTGATGAGAGTGGTCATAGAACATTGTGATGAAAGGGATCATGGAGCAATGTGATTACAGGGGCCATGAGGCATTTTGAATGCATAGTCCATGGAGCAGTGTGATGACAGGGGTCATGGAGCATTGTGATGAATGTGGTCATAGTTCATTGTGATGATAAGTGTCCAGGAACATTGTGATGACATGGATCATGGAGCATTGTGATGACAAGGGCCATGGCGAATTGTGATGACAGGTGTCATGGGGCATTGTGATGACAGTGGTCATCTAGAATAGTGATGAAAGGTAACATGGAGCACTGTGATAACAGGGGCCATGGAGCATTGTGATGACAAAGGCCATGGAGCATTTTGATGACAAGTGTCATGGAGCATTGTGATGAGACGGGCATGGAGCATTATGATGCCAAGAGTTCTGGAGCATTGCGTTGACAAGGGCATGGAGCATTGTGATGACAAGGGCCATGGAGGATAGTGATGACATCTGTCATGGAACATTGTGCTGACAGGGGCCATGGAGCATTGTGATGACAGGTATAATGTGGCATTGTAATGACAGTGGTCATAGAGCATTGTGATGAAATGGATCATGGAGCAATGTGATTACAGGGACCATGTAGCATTGCGAATGCATAGGCTATGGAGCATTGTGATGACAGGAGTCAAGGAGCATTGTGATGTAAGTGGTCATGGATCATTGTGATGACAAGTGTCCTGGACCATTGTGATGACACGGGTCATGGAGCATTGTGATGGCAAGGGCCATGGCGAATTGTTATGACATGTGTCTTGGGGCATTGTGATGACAGTGGTCATCTAGAATTGTGATAAAAGGTATCATGGAGCACTGTGATGACAGGGGCCATGGAGTATTGTAATGACAAGGCAATGGAACATTGTGATGACAAGTATCATGGAGCTTTGTGATGACACGAGCATTCATCATTATGATGACAAGAGTTCTGGAGCATTGTGATGACAAGGGCATAGAGCATTGTGATTACAGGGTCATGGAGCATTGTGATGACAACTGTCATGGAACATTGTGATGACAGGGTTCATGGAGCATTGTGATGACAAGTGCGATGGTGAATTGTGATGACAGGTGTCATGGGGCATTGTGTTGAAAGGGGCATGGAGCATTGTGACGACAATGGTCATGGAGCATTGTGATGACTGGTATCATGGAGCATTGTTCTGAAAAAGGTCATGGGGCAGTGTAATGACAAGTATCATGGAGGATGTGATGAAAGGAGTCATGGAGCATTGTGATTAAATGGATCATGAGGCATTTTGATGACAAGAGTCATGGAACATTGTGATGACAGGGCTAATGGAGCATTGTGATGACAAGGGCTATGGAGCATTGTGATGACAAGGGCTATGGAGCATTGTGATGACAGGTGTCATGCAGCATTGTGATGAAAGGGGTCATGGATCACTACGATGACATGTGTAATGGAGCATTGTGATGATATGGACATGGAGCATTGTGATAACAGGGGCCAGGGAGCATTGAGATGACAAGAGCAGGGAACATTCTGATGACAGCAGTCTTGTATCATTGTGATGATACCTGTCATGGAACATTGTGCTGACAGGGGCTATAGAGCATTGTGATGACAGGTGTCATGTGGCATTGTGATGACAGGGTTCATGGAGCATTGTGATGAATGTGGTCATCGTTCATTGTGATGATAAGTGTCCAGGAACATTGTGATGACATGGATCATGGAGCATTGTGATGACAAGGGCCATGGCGAATTGTGATGACAGGTGTCATGGGGCATTGTGAGGACAGTGGCCATCTAGAATTGAGATGAAAGGTAACATGGAGCACTGTCATAACAGGTGCCATGGAGCATTGTGATGACAAAGGCCATGGAGCATTTTGATGACAAGTGTCAAGGAGCATTGTGATGAGACGGGCATGGAGCATTATGATGCCAAGAGTTCTGGAGCATTGTGGTGACAAGGGCATGGAGCATTGTGATGACAAAGCCATGGAGCATTTTGATGACCTGAGTCATGGAACATTGTGATGACAGGGATAATGGAGCATTGTGATGACAAGCGCTATGGAGCATTGTGATGACTGGGGTCATGGAGCATTGTGATGAAAGGGGTCATGGATCACTACGATGACATGGGTAATGGAGCATTGTGATGATATGAGCATGGAGCATTGTGATGACAGGGGCCAGGGAGCATTGAGATGACAAGGGCAGGGAATATTGTGATGACAGCAGTCATCGATCATTGTGATGATACCTGTCATGGAACATTGTGCTGACAGGGGCTATAGAGCATTGTGATGACAGGTGTCATGTGGCATTGTGATGACAGTGGTCATAGAGCATTGTGATGAAAAGGATCATGGAACAATGTGATTACAGGGGACATGGAGCATTGTGAATACATAGGCCATGGAGCATTGTGATGACAGGGGTCAAGGAGCATTGTGATGAAAGTGGTCATGGAGCACTGTGATGACACGGGCATGGAGCATTATGATGACAAGAGTTCTGGAGCATTGTGATGACAAGGGTATGGAGCATTGTGATTACAGGGGACCAGGAGCATTGTGATTACATGGGCAGTGAATATTGTGATGACAAGGGTTCATGGAGCACTGTGATGACTAGTGTCATGGATCATTGTGATGACAGTAATCATGGAGCATTGTGATGAGAGGGGCCTTGGAGCATTATGATGATAGGCGTCATGGGGCATTTTGATGACAGCGGTCTTGGAGCATTGTGATGAAAGGGATCATGGAGCAATGTGATTACAGGGGCCATGGAGCATTGTGAATGCATAGGCCATGGAGCAATGAAATGACAGGGGTCAAGGAGCATTGTGATGTAAGTTGTCATGGAGCATTGTGATGACAAGTGTCCATGAACATTGTGATGACATGGTTCATGGAGCATTGTGATGACAAGTGCCATGGCGAATTGTGATGACAGGTGTCATGGGGCATTGTGATGACAGTGGGCACGTAGTATTGTAATGAATGGTATCATGGAGGATTCTGACGACAGGGGCCGTGGAGCACTGTGATGACAGTGGTCATCTAGAATTGTGATGAAATATACCAGGGAGCATTGTGATGACAGGGGTCATGGATCACCGCAATTATAGGGGCCCTGGAGCATTGTGAATACAAAGATCATGGAGCATTGAGATGACAGGGGTCATGGATCATTGTGATGACAAGGGTCCTGGAACCTTGTGATGACCCGGTTCATGGAGCATTGTGATGACAAGGTTCTTCAAGCATTGTGATGACACGGGCATGGAGCATTATGATGACAAGAGTTCTGGAGCATTGTGATGAAAAGGGTAGGGAGCACTGTGATTACAGGGGACCAGGAGCATTGTGATTACATGGGCAGTGAATATTGTGATGACAGGGGTTCATGGAGCACTGTGAAGACAAGTGTCATGGAACATTGTGATGACAGGGTTCATGGAGCATTGTGATGAATGTGGTCATCGTTCATTGTGATGATAAGTGTCCAGGAACATTGTGATGACATGGATCATGGAGCATTGTGATGACAAGGGCCATGGCGAATTGTGATGACAGGTGTCATGGGGCATTGTGATGACAGTGGCCATCTAGAATTGAGATGAAAGGTAACATGGAGCACTGTCATAACAGGTGCCATGGAGCGTTGTGATGACAAAGGCCATGGAGCATTTTGATGACAAGTGTCAAGGAGCATTGTGATGAGACGGGCATGGAGCATTATGATGCCAAGAGTTCTGGAGCATTGTGGTGACAAGGGCATGGAGCATTGTGATGACAAAGCCATGGAGCATTTTGATGACCTGAGTCATGGAACATTGTGATGACAGGGATAATGGAGCATTGTGATGACAAGCGCTATGGAGCATTGTGATGACTGGGGTCATGGAGCATTGTGATGAAAGGGGTCATGGATCACTACGATGACATGGGTAATGGAGCATTGTGATGATATGAGCATGGAGCATTGTGATGACAGGAGCCAGGGAGCATTGAGATGACAAGGGCAGGGAATATTGTGATGACAGCAGTCATCGATCATTGTGATGATACCTGTCATGGAACATTGTGCTGACAGGGGCTATAGAGCATTGTGATGACAGGTGTCATGTGGCATTGTGATGACAGTGGTCATAGAGCATTGTGATGAAAAGGATCATGGAACAATGTGATTACAGGGGACATGGAGCATTGTGAATACATAGGCCATGGAGCATTGTGATGACAGGGGTCAAGGAGCATTGTGATGAAAGTGGTCATGGAGCACTGTGATGACACGGGCATGGAGCATTATGATGACAAGAGTTCTGGAGCATTGTGATGACAAGGGTATGGAGCATTGTGATTACAGGGGACCAGGAGCATTGTGATTACATGGGCAGTGAATATTGTGATGACAAGGGTTCATGGAGCACTGTGATGACTAGTGTCATGGATCATTGTGATGACAGTGATCATGGAGCATTGTGATGAGAGGGGCCTTGGAGCATTATGATGTTAGGCGTCATGGGGCATTTTGATGACAGCGGTCTTGGAGCATTGTGATGAAAGGGATCATGGAGCAATGTGATTACAGGGGCCATGGAGCATTGTGAATGCATAGGCCATGGAGCAATGAAATGACAGGGGTCAAGGAGCATTGTGATGTAAGTTGTCATGGAGCATTGTGATCACAAGTGTCCATGAATATTGTGATGACATCGTTCATGGAGCATTGTGATGACAGGTGTCAGGGGAATTGTGATGACAGTGGTCGTGTAGAATTGTAATGAAAAGTATCATGGAGGACTCTGATGACAGGGGCCGTGGAGCACTGTGATGACAGTGGTCATCTAGAATTGTGATGAAATATACCAGGGAGCATTGTGATGACAGGGGTCATGGATCACCGCAATTATAGGGGCCATGGAGCATAGTGAATACAAAGATCATGGAGCATTGAGATGACAGGGGTCATGGATCATTGTGGTGACAATGGTCCTGGAACCTTGTGATGACACGGTTCATGGATCATTGTGAAGACAAGGTTCTTCAAGCTTTGTGATGACACAGGCATGGAGCATTATGATGACAAGTGTTCTGGAGCATTGTGATGAATAGGGTATGGAGCACTGTGATTATAGGGGACCAGAAGCATTGTGATTACATGGGCAGTGAATATTGTGATGACAGGGGTTCATGGAGCACTGTGATGACAAGTGACATGGAACATTGTGATGATAGGGTTCATGGAGCATTGTGATGAGAGGGGCCTTGGAGCATTATGATGATAGGCGTCATGGGGTATTGTGATGAGAGTGGTCATAGAACATTGTGATGAAAGGGATCATGGAGCAATGTGATTACAGGGGCCATGGAGCATTTTGAATGCATAGGCCATGGAGCAGTGTTATGACAGGGGTCATGGAGCGTTGTGATGAATGTGGTCATAGTTCATTGTGATGATAAGTGTCCAGGAACATTGTGATGACATGGATCATGGAGCATTGTGATGACAAGGGCCATGGCGAATTGTGATGACAGGTGTCATGGGGCATTGTGATGACAGTGGTCATCTAGGATTGTGATGAAAGGTAACATGGAGCACTGTGATAACAGGGGCCATGGAGCATTGTGATGACAAAGTCCATGGAGCATTTTGATGACAAGTGTCATGGAACATTGTGATGAGACGGGCATGGAGCATTATGATGCCAAGAGTTCTGGAGCATTGTGGTGACAAGGGCATGGAGCATTGTGATAACAAGGGCCATGGCCAATTCTGATGACAGGTGTCCTCGGGCATTGTGATGACAGAGGTTATCTAGCATTGTGATGAAAGGTACCATGGATCACTGTGATAACAGGGGCCATGGAGCATTGTGATGATAAAGGCCATGGAGCATTTTAATGAAAAGTGTCATGGAAAATTGTGATGAGACGGGCATGGAGCATTATGATGACAAGAGTTCTGGAGCATTGCGTTGACAAGGGAATGGAGCATTGTGATTACAGGGACCATGGAGGAGAGTGATGACATCTGTCATGGAACATTGTGCTGACAGGGGCCATGGAGCATTGTGATGACAGGTATAATGTGGCATTGTAATGACAGTGGTCATAGAGCATTGTGATGAAATGGATCATGGAGCAATGTGATTACAGGGACCATGTAGCATTGCGAATGCATAGGCTATGGAGCATTGTGATGACAGGAGTCAAGGAGCATTGTGATGTAAGTGGTCATGGATCATTGTGATGACAAGTTTCCTGGACCATTGTGATGACACGGGTCATGGAGCATTGTGATGACAGGGGTCAAGGAGCATTGTGATGAAAGTGGTCATGGAGCACTGTGATGACACGGGAATGGAGCATTATGATGACAAGAGTTCTGGAGCATTGTGATGACAAGGGTATGGAGCATTGTGATTACAGGGGACCAGGAGCATTGTGATTACATGGGCAGTGAATATTGTGATGACAGGGGTCATGGAGCACTGTGATGACTAGTGTCATGGAACATTGTGATGACAGGGATCATGGAGCATTGTGATGAGAGGGGCCTTGGAGCATTATGATGATAGGCGTTATGGGGCATTGTGATGACAGCGGTCTTGGAGCATTGTGATGAAATGGATCATGGAGCAATGTGATTACAGGAGCCATGGAGCATTGTGAATGCATAGGCCATGGAGCAATGGCATGACAGGGGTCAAGGAGCATTGTGATGTAAGTTGTCATGGAGCATTGTGATGACTATTGTCCATTAACATTGTGATGACATGGTTCATGGAGCATTGTGATGACAGGTGTCATGTGGAATTGTGATGAGAGCGGTCAAACAGAATTGTGATGAAAGGTATCAGGGAGGACTCTGCTGACAGGGGCCGTGGAGCACTGTGATGACAGTGGTCATCTAGAATTGTGATGAAATATACCAGGGAGCATTGTGATGACAGGGGTCATGGATCACCGCAATTATAGAGGCCATGGAGCATTGTGAATACAAAGATCATGGAGCATTGAGATGACAGGTGTCACGGATCATTGTGATGACAAGGGTCCTGGAACCTTGTGATGACACGGTTCATGGAGCATTGTGATGACAAGGTTCTTCAAGCATTGTGATGACACGGGCATGGAGCATTATGATGACAAGAGTTCTGGAGCATTGTGATGACAAGGGTATGGAGCACTATGATTACAGGGGACCAGGCGCATTGTGATTACATGGGCAGTGAATATTGTGATGACAGGGGTCATGGAGCACTGTGATGACTAGTGTCATGGAACATTGTGATGACAGGAATCATGGAGCATTGTGATGAGAGGGGCCTTAGAGCATTATGATGATAGGCGTCATGGGGCATTGTGATGACAGCGGTCTTGGAGCATTGTGATGAAAGGGATCATGGAGCAATGTGCTTACAGGAGCCATGGAGCATTGTGAATGCATAGGCCATGGAGCAGTGTGATGACAGGGGTCAAGGAGCATTGTGATGTAAGTTGTCATGGAGCATTGTGATGACAAGTGTCCATGAACATTGTGATGACATGGTTCATGGAGCATTGTGTTGACAAGTGCCATGGCGAATTGTGATGACAGGTGTCATGCGGCATTGTGATGACAGTGGTCATGTAGAATTGTAATGAACGGTATCATGGAGGACTCTGACGACAGGGGCCGTGGAGCACTGTGATGACAGTGGTCATCTAGAATTGTGATGAAATATACCAGGGAGCATTGTGATGACAGGGGTCATGGATCACCGCAATTATAGGGGCCAGGGAGCATTGTGAATACAAAGATCATGGAGCATTGAGATGACAGGGGTCATGGATCATTGTGATGACAAAGGTCCTGGAACCTTGTGATGACACGGTTCATGGAGCATTGTGATGACAAGGTTCTTCAAGCATTGTGATGACACGGGCATGGAGCATTATGATGACAAGAGTTCTGGAGCATTGTGATGAAAAGGGTATGGAGCACTGTGATTACAGGAGACCAGGAGCATTGTGATTACATGGGCAGTGAATATTGTGATGACAGGGGTTCATGTAGCACTGTGATGACAAGTGTCATGGAACATTGTGATGACAGGGTTCATGGAGCATTGTGATGAGAGGGGCCTTGGAGCATTATGATGATGCGCGTCATGGGGTATTGTGATGAGAGTGGTCATAGAACATTGTGATGAAAGGGATCATGGAGGAATGTGATTACAGGGGCCATGGAGCATTTTGAATGCATAGGCCATGGAGCAGTGTGATGACAGGGGTCATGGAGCATTGTGATGAATGTGGTCATAGTTCATTGTGATGATAAGTGTCCAGGAACATTGTGATGACATGGATCATGGAGCATTGTGATGACAAGGGCCATGGCGAATTGTGATGACAGGTGTCATGGGGCATTGTGATGACAGTGGTCATCTAGAATTGTGATGAAAGGTAACATGGAGCACTGTGATAACAAGGGCCATGGAGCATTGTGATGACAAAGGCCATGGAGCATTTTGATGACAAGTGTCATGGAGCATTGTGATGAGACGGACATGGAGCATTATGATGCCAAGAGTTCTGGAGCATTGTGGTGACAAGGGCATGGAGCATTGTGATGACAAGGGCCATGGCCAATTCTGATGACAGGTGTCATCGGGCATTGTGATGACAGAGGTTATCTAGCATTGTGATGAAAGGTACAATGGATCAATGTGATAACAGGGGCCATGGAGCATTGTGATGATAAAGACCATGGAGCATTTTAATGAAAAGTGTCATGGAGAATTGTGATGAGACGGGCATGGAGCATTATGATGACAAGAGTTCTGGAGCATTGCGTTGACAAGGGAATGGAGCATTGTGATTACAGGGACCATGGAGGAGAGTGATGACATCTGTCATGGAATATTGGGCTGACAGGGGCCATGGAGCATTGTGATGACAGGTATAATGTGGCATTGTAATGACAGTGGTCATAGAGCATTGTGATGAAATGGATCATGGAGCAATGTGATTACAGGGACCATGTAGCATTGCGAATGCATAGGCTATGGAGCATTGTGATGACAGGAGTCAAGGAGCATTGTGATGTAAGTGGTCATGGATCATTGTGATGACAAGTGTCCTGGACCATTGTGATGACACGGGTCATGGAGCATTGTGATGGCAAGGGCCATGGCGAATTGTGATGACATGTGTCTTGGGGCATTGTGATGACAGTGGTCATCTAGAATTGTGATAAAAGGTATCATGGAGCACGGTGATGACAGGGGCCATGGAGTATTGTAATGACAAGGCCATGGAACATTGTGATGACAAGTATCATGGAGCTTTGTGATGACACGAGCATTCATCATTATGATGACAAGAGTTCTGGAGCATTGTGATGACAAGGGCATGGAGCATTGTGATTACAGGGTCATGGAGCATTGTGATGACAACTGTCATGGAACATTGGGATGACAGGGTTCATGGAGCATTGTGATTAAAGGGGCCATGGAGCATTTTGATGACAAGGGCAGGCGAACATTTTGATTACATTGGTAATGGAGCATTGTGATGACATGGGCAGGGAACATTGTGAAGACAGGTGTAATGGAACATTGTGATTACAGGGGACATGGAGCATTTTGATGACATGGGCAGGCAACATTGTGATGACAGGTGTCATGGAGCATTGTGATGACAATTGTCATGGAACGTTGTGCTGACAGGGATCATGGAGCATTGTGATGAGACGGTCATTGGAGCATTGTGATGACAGGCGTACTGGAGCCTTCTGAGGAAAGGTGTCATGGGTCATTGTGATTACAGCGATCATGGAACATTGTGATGACAGTGGTCATGGAGCATTGTAATGACAGGGGCCATGGAGCATTTTGATGACAGGGGTCATGGGGCATTGTGATGACAGTGGTCATGGAGCATTGTGATGAAAGGGGTCATGGAGCACTGTGATCACAGGGGCCATGTATAATTGTGATGACAAAGACCATGGAGCATTGTGATGACAGTTGTCATGGAGCATTGTGTTGAAAGGGGCATGGAGCATTGTGACGACAATGGTCATGGAGCATTGTGATGACTGGTATCATGAAGCGTTGTTCTGAAAAAGGTCATGGGGCAGTGTAATGACAAGTATCATGGAGGATGTGATGAAAGGAGTCATGGAGCATTGTGATTAAATGGATCATGAGGCATTTTGATGACAAGAGTCATGGAACATTGTGATGACAGGGCTAATGGAGCATTGTGATGACAAGGGCTATGGAGCATTGTGATGACTGGGGTCATGGAGCATTGTGATGAAACGGGTCATGGATCACTACGATGACATGGGTAATGGAGCATTGTGATGATATGAGCATGGATCATTGTGATGACAGGGGCCAGGGAGCATTGAGAATGACAAGGGCAGGGAACATTGTGATGACAGCAGTCATGGATCATTGTTATGATACCTGTCATGGAACATTGTGCTGACAGGGGCTATAGAGCATTGTGATGACAGGTGTCATGTGGCATTGTGATGACAGTGGTCATAGAGCATTGTGATGACAGGGGTCAAGGAGCATTGTGATGAAAGTGGTCATGGAGCACTGTGATGACACGGGAATGGAGCATTATGATGACAAGAGTTCTGGAGCATTGTGATGACAAGGTTATGGAGCATTGTGATTACAGGGGACCAGGAGCATTGTGATTACATGGGCAGTGAATATTGTGATGACAGGGGTCATGGAGCACTGTGATGACTAGTGTCATGGAACATTGTGATGACAGGGATCATGGAGCATTGTGATGAGAGGGGCCTTGGAGCATTATGATGATAGGCGTTATGGGGCATTGTGATGACAGCGGTCTTGGAGCATTGTGATGAAAGGGATCATGGAGCAATGTGATTACAGGAGCCATGGAGCATTGTGAATGCATAGGCCATGGAGCAATGGAATGACAGGGGTCAAGGAGCATTGTGATGTAAGTTGTCATGGAGCATTGTGATGACTATTGTCCATGAACATTGTGATGACATGGTTCATGGAGCATTGTGATGACAGGTGTCATGTGGAATTGTGATGAGACCGGTCAAATAGAATTGTGATGAAAGGTATCAGGGAGGACTCTGATGACAGGGGCCGTGGAGCACTGTGATGACAGTGGTCATCTAGAATTGTGATGAAATATACCAGGGAGCATTGTGATGACAGGGGTCATGGATCACCGCAATTATAGAGGCCATGGAGCATTGTGAATACAAAGAACATGGAGCATTGAGATGACAGGTGTCACGGATCATTGTGATGACAAGGGTCCTGGAACCTTGTGATGACACGGTTCATGGAGCATTGTGATGACAAGGTTCTTCAAGCATTGTGATGACACGGGCATGGAGCATTATGATGACAAGAGTTCTGGAGCATTGTGATGAAAAGGGTATGGAGCACTGTGATTACAGGGGACCAGGAGCATTGTGATTACATGGGCAGTGAATATTGTGATGACAGGCGTTCATGGAGCACTGTGATGACAAGTGTCATTGAACATTGTGATGACAGGGTTCATGGAGCATTGTGATGAGAGGGCCCTTGGAGCATTATGATGATAGGCGTCATGGGATATTGTGATGAGAGTGGTCATAGAACATTGTGATGAAAGGGATCATGGAGCAATGTGCTTACAGGAGCCATGGAGCATTGTGAATGCATAGGCCATGGAGCAATGAAATGACAGGGGTCAAGGAGCATTGTGATGTAAGTTGTCATGGAGCATTGTGATGACAAGTGTCCATGAACATTGTGATGACATGGTTCATGGAGCATTGTGATGACAAGTGCCATGGCGAATTGTGATGACAGGTGTCATGGGGCATTGTGATGACAGTGGTCATGTAGAATTGTAATGAAAGGTATCATGGAGGACTCTGACGACAGGGGCCGTGAGGCACTGTGATGACAGTGGTCATCTAGAATTGTGATGAAATATACCAGGGAGCATTGTGATGACAGGGGTCATGGATCACCGCAATTATAGGGGCCTGGGAGCATTGTGAATAAAAAGATCATGGAGCATTGAGATGACAGGGGTCATGGATCATTGTGATGACAAGGGTCCTGGAACCTTGTGATGACACGGTTCATGGAGCATTGTGATGACAAGGTTCTTCAAGCATTGTGATGACACGGGCATGGAGCATTATGATGACAAGAGTTCTGGAGCATTGTGATGAAAAGGGTATGGAGCACTGTGATTACAGGGGACCAGGAGCATTGTGATTACATGGGCAGTGAATATTGTGATGACAGGGGTTCATGGAGCACTGTGCTGACAAGTGTCATGGAACATTGTGATGACAGGGTTCATGGAGCATTGTGATGAGACGGGCCTTGGAGCATTATGATGATAGGCGTCATGGGGTATTGTGATGAGAGTGGTCATAGAACATTGTGATGAAAGGGATCATGGAGCAATGTGATTACAGGGGCCATGGAGCATTTTGAATGCATAGGCCATGGAGCAGTGTGATGACAGGGGTCATGGAGCATTGTGATGAATGTGGTCATAGTTCATTGTGATGATAAGTGTCCAGGAACATTGTGATGACATGGATCATGGAGCATTGTGATGACAAGGGCCATGGCGAATTGTGATGACAGGTGTCATGGGGCATTGTGATGACAGTGGTCATCTAGAATTGTGATGAAAGGTAACATGGAGCACTGTGATAACAAGGGCCATGGAGCATTGTGATGACAAAGGCCATGGAGCATTTTGATGACAAGTGTCATGGAGCATTGTGATGAGACGGACATGGAGCATTATGATGCCAAGAGTTCTGGAGCATTGTGGTGACAAGGGCATGGAGCATTGTGATGGCAAGGGCCATGGCGAATTGTGATGACATGTGTCTTGGGGCATTGTGATGACAGTGGTCATCTAGAACTGTGATAAAAGGTATCATGGAGCACAGTGATGACAGGGGCCATGGAGTATTGTAATGACAAGGCCATGGAACATTGTGATGACAACTGTCATGGAACATTGGGATGACAGGGTTCATGGAGCATTGTGATTAAAGGGGCCATGGAGCATTTTGATGATAAGGGCAGGCGAACATTTTGATTACATTGGTAATGGAGCATTGTGATGACATGGGCAGGGAACATTGTGAAGACAGGTGTAATGGAACATTGTGATTACAGGGGACATGGAGCATTTTGATGACATGGGCAGGCAACATTGTGATGGCAGGTGTCATGGAGCATTGTGATGACAATTGTCATGGAACGTTGTGCTGACAGGGATCATGGAGCATTGTGATGAGACGGTCATTGGAGCATTGTGATGACAGGCGTACTGGAGCCTTCTGAGGAAAGGTGTCATGGGTCATTGTGATTACAGCGATCATGGAACATTGTGATGACAGTGGTCATGGAGCATTGTAATGACAGGGGCCATGGAGCATTTTGATGACAGGGGTCATGGGGCATTGTGATGACAGTGGTCATGGAGCATTGTGATGAAAGGGGTCATGGAGCACTGTGATCACAGGGGCCATGTATAATTGTGATGACAAAGGCCATGGAGCATTGTGATGACAGTTGTCATGGAGCATTGTGTTGAAAGGGGCATGGAGCATTGTGACGACAATGGTCATGGAGCATTGTGATGACAGGGGCCAGGGAGCATTGAGAATGACAAGGGCAGGGAACATGTGATGACAGCAGTCATGGATCATTGTGATGATACCTGTCATGGAACATTGTGCTGACAGGGGCTATAGAGCATTGTGATGACAGGTGTCATGTGGCATTGTGATGACAGTGGTCATAGAGCATTGTGATGACAGGGGTCAAGGAGCATTGTGATGAAAGTGGTCATGGAGCACTGTGATGACACGGGAATGGAGCATTATGATGACAAGAGTTCTGGAGCATTGTGATGACAAGGGTATGGAGCATTGTGATTACAGGGGACCAGGAGCATTGTGATTACATGGGCAGTGAATATTGTGATGACAGTGGTCATGGAGCACTGTGATGACTAGTGTCATGGAACATTGTGATGACAGGGATCATGGAGCATTGTGATGAGAGGGGCCTTGGAGCATTATGATGATAGGCGTTATGGGGCATTGTGATGACAGCGGTCTTGGAGCATTGTGATGAAAGGGATCATGGAGCAATGTGATTACAGGAGCCATGGAGCATTGTGAATGCATAGGCCATGGAGCAATGGCATGACAGGGGTCAAGGAGCATTGTGATGTAAGTTGTCATGGAGCATTGTGATGACTATTGTCCATGAACATTGTGATGACATGGTTCATGGAGCATTGTGATGACAGCTGTCATGTGGAATTGTGATGAGAGCGGTCAAACAGAATTGTGATGAAAGGTATCAGGGAGGACTCTGCTGACAGGGGCCGTGGAGCACTGTGATGACAGTGGTCATCTAGAATTGTGATGAAATATACCAGGGAGCATTGTGATGACAGGGGTCATGGATCACCGCAATTATAGAGGCCATGGAGCATTGTGAATACAAAGATCATGGAGCATTGAGATGACAGGTGTCACGGATCATTGTGATGACAAGGGTCCTGGAACCTTGTGATGACACGGTTCATGGAGCATTGTGATGACAAGGTTCTTCAAGCATTGTGATGACACGGGCATGGAGCATTATGATGACAAGAGTTCTGGAGCATTGTGATGACAAGGGTATGGAGCACTATGATTACAGGGGACCAGGCGCATTGTGATTACATGGGCAGTGAATATTGTGATGACAGGGGTCATGGAGCACTGTGATGACTAGTGTCATGGAACATTGTGATGACAGGAATCATGGAGCATTGTGATGAGAGGGGCCTTAGAGCATTATGATGATAGGCGTCATGGGGCATTGTGATGACAGCGGTCTTGGAGCATTGTGATGAAAGGGATCATGGAGCAATGTGCTTACAGGAGCCATGGAGCATTGTGAATGCATAGGCCATGGAGCAGTGTGATGACAGGGGTCAAGGAGCATTGTGATGTAAGTTGTCATGGAGCATTGTGATGACAAGTGTCCATGAACATTGTGATGACATGGTTCATGGAGCATTGTGTTGACAAGTGCCATGGCGAATTGTGATGACAGGTGTCATGGGGCATTGTGATGACAGTGGTCATGTAGAATTGTAATGAAAGGTATCATGGAGGACTCTGACGACAGGGGCCGTGGAGCACTGTGATGACAGTGGTCATCTAGAATTGTGATGAAATATACCAGGGAGCATTGTGATGACAGGGGTCATGGATCACCGCAATTATAGGGGCCAGGGAGCATTGTGAATACAAAGATCATGGAGCATTGAGATGACAGGGGTCATGGATCATTGTGATGACAAAGGTCCTGGAACCTTGTGATGACACGGTTCATGGAGCATTGTGATGACAAGGTTCTTCAAGCATTGTGATGACACGGGCATGGAGCATTATGATGACAAGAGTTCTGGAGCATTGTGATGAAAAGGGTATGGAGCACTGTGATTACAGGAGACCAGGAGCATTGTGATTACATGGGCAGTGAATATTGTGATGACAGGGGTTCATGTAGCACTGTGATGACAAGTGTCATGGAACATTGTGATGACAGGGTTCATGGAGCATTGTGATGAGAGGGGCCTTGGAGCATTATGATGATACGCGTCATGGGGTATTGTGATGAGAGTGGTCATAGAACATTGTGATGAAAGGGATCATGGAGCAATGTGATTACAGGGGCCATGGAGCATTTTGAATGCATAGGCCATGGAGCAGTGTGATGACAGGGGTCATGGAGCATTGTGATGAATGTGGTCATAGTTCATTGTGATGATAAGTGTCCAGGAACATTGTGATGACATGGATCATGGAGCATTGTGATGACAAGGGCCATGGCGAATTGTGATGACAGGTGTCATGGGGCATTGTGATGACAGTGGTCATCTAGAATTGTGATGAAAGGTAACATGGAGCACTGTGATAACAAGGGCCATGGAGCATTGTGATGACAAAGGCCATGGAGCATTTTGATGACAAGTGTCATGGAGCATTGTGATGAGACGGACATGGAGCATTATGATGCCAAGAGTTCTGGAGCATTGTGTTGACAAGGGCATGGAGCATTGTGATGACAAGGGCCATGGCCAATTCTGATGACAGGTGTCATCGGGCATTGTGATGACAGAGGTTATCTAGCATTGTGATGAAAGGTACAATGGATCAATGTGATAACAGGGGCCATGGAGCATTGTGATGATAAAGACCATGGAGCATTTTAATGAAAAGTGTCATGGAGAATTGTGATGAGACGGGCATGGAGCATTATGATGACAAGAGTTCTGGAGCATTGCGTTGACAAGGGAATGGAGCATTGTGATTACAGGGACCATGGAGGAGAGTGATGACATCTGTCATGGAATATTGGGCTGACAGGGGCCATGGAGCATTGTGATGACAGGTATAATGTGGCATTGTAATGACAGTGGTCATAGAGCATTGTGATGAAATGGATCATGGAGCAATGTGATTACAGGGACCATGTAGCATTGCGAATGCATAGGCTATGGAGCATTGTGATGACAGGAGTCAAGGAGCATTGTGATGTAAGTGGTCATGGATCATTGTGATGACAAGTGTCCTGGACCATTGTGATGACACTTGTCATGGAGCATTGTGATGGCAAGGGCCATGGCGAATTGTGATGACATGTGTCTTGGGGCATTGTGATGACAGTGGTCATCTAGAACTGTGATAAAAGGTATCATGGAGCACAGTGATGACAGGGGCCATGGAGTATTGTAATGACAAGGCCATGGAACATTGTGATGACAACTGTCATGGAACATTGGGATGACAGGGTTCATGGAGCATTGTGATTAAAGGGGCCATGGAGCATTTTGATGATAAGGGCAGGCGAACATTTTGATTACATTGGTAATGGAGCATTGTGATGACATGGGCAGGGAACATTGTGAAGACAGGTGTAATGGAACATTGTGATTACAGGGGACATGGAGCATTTTGATGACATGGGCAGGCAACATTGTGATGGCAGGTGTCATGGAGCATTGTGATGACAATTGTCATGGAACGTTGTGCTGACAGGGATCATGGAGCATTGTGATGAGACGGTCATTGGAGCATTGTGATGACAGGCGTACTGGAGCCTTCTGAGGAAAGGTGTCATGGGTCATTGTGATTACAGCGATCATGGAACATTGTGATGACAGTGGTCATGGAGCATTGTAATGACAGGGGCCATGGAGCATTTTGATGACAGGGGTCATGGGGCATTGTGATGACAGTGGTCATGGAGCATTGTGATGAAAGGGGTCATGGAGCACTGTGATCACAGGGGCCATGTATAATTGTGATGACAAAGGCCATGGAGCATTGTGATGACAGTTGTCATGGAGCATTGTGTTGAAAGGGGCATGGAGCATTGTGACGACAATGGTCATGGAGCATTGTGATGACAGGGGCCAGGGAGCATTGAGAATGACAAGGGCAGGGAACATGTGATGACAGCAGTCATGGATCATTGTGATGATACCTGTCATGGAACATTGTGCTGACAGGGGCTATAGAGCATTGTGATGACAGGTGTCATGTGGCATTGTGATGACAGTGGTCATAGAGCATTGTGATGACAGGGGTCAAGGAGCATTGTGATGAAAGTGGTCATGGAACACTGTGATGACACGGGAATGGAGCATTATGATGACAAGAGTTCTGGAGCATTGTGATGACAAGGGTATGGAGCATTGTGATTACAGGGGACCAGGAGCATTGTGATTACATGGGCAGTGAATATTGTGATGACAGTGGTCATGGAGCACTGTGATGACTAGTGTCATGGAACATTGTGATGACAGGGATCATGGAGCATTGTGATGAGAGGGGCCTTGGAGCATTATGATGATAGGCGTTATGGGGCATTGTGATGACAGCGGTCTTGGAGCATTGTGATGAAAGGGATCATGGAGCAATGTGATTACAGGAGCCATGGAGCATTGTGAATGCATAGGCCATGGAGCAATGGCATGACAGGGGTCAAGGAGCATTGTGATGTAAGTTGTCATGGAGCATTGTGATGACTATTGTCCATGAACATTGTGATGACATGGTTCATGGAGCATTGTGATGACAGCTGTCATGTGGAATTGTGATGAGAGCGGTCAAACAGAATTGTGATGAAAGGTATCAGGGAGGACTCTGCTGACAGGGGCCGTGGAGCACTGTGATGACAGTGGTCATCTAGAATTGTGATGAAATATACCAGGGAGCATTGTGATGACAGGGGTCATGGATCACCGCAATTATAGAGGCCATGGAGCATTGTGAATACAAAGATCATGGAGCATTGAGATGACAGGTGTCACGGATCATTGTGATGACAAGGGTCCTGGAACCTTGTGATGACACGGTTCATGGAGCATTGTGATGACAAGGTTCTTCAAGCATTGTGATGACACGGGCATGGAGCATTATGATGACAAGAGTTCTGGAGCATTGTGATGACAAAGGTATGGAGCACTATGATTACAGGGGACCAGGCGCATTGTGATTACATGGGCAGTGAATATTGTGATGACAGGGGTCATGGAGCACTGTGATGACTAGTGTCATGGAACATTGTGATGACAGGAATCATGGAGCATTGTGATGAGAGGGGCCTTAGAGCATTATGATGATAGGCGTCATGGGGCATTGTGATGACAGCGGTCTTGGAGCATTGTGATGAAAGGGATCATGGAGCAATGTGCTTACAGGAGCCATGGAGCATTGTGAATGCATAGGCCATGGAGCAGTGTGATGACAGGGGTCAAGGAGCATTGTGATGTAAGTTGTCATGGAGCATTGTGATGACAAGTGTCCATGAACATTGTGATGACATGGTTCATGGAGCATTGTGTTGACAAGTGCCATGGCGAATTGTGATGACAGGTGTCATGGGGCATTGTGATGACAGTGGTCATGTAGAATTGTAATGACAGGTATCATGGAGGACTCTGACGACAGGGGCCGTGGAGCACTGTGATGACAGTGGTCATCTAGAATTGTGATGAAATATACCAGGGAGCATTGTGATGACAGGGGTCATGGATCACCGCAATTATAGGGGCCAGGGAGCATTGTGAATACAAAGATCATGGAGCATTGAGATGACAGGGGTCATGGATCATTGTGATGACAAGGGTCCTGGAACCTTGTGATGACACGGTTCATGGAGCATTGTGATGACAAGGTTCTTCAAGCATTGTGATGACACGGGCATGGAGCATTATGATGACAAGAGTTCTGGAGCATTGTGATGAAAAGGGTATGGAGCACTGTGATTACAGGAGACCAGGAGCATTGTGATTACATGGGCAGTGAATATTGTGATGACAGGGGTTCATGGAGCACTGTGATGACAAGTGTCATGGAACATTGTGATGACAGGGTTCATGGAGCATTGTGATGAGAGGGGCCTTGGAGCATTATGATGATAGGCCTCATGGGGCATTGTGATGACAGCAGTCTTGGAGCATTGTGATGAAAGGGATCATGGAGCAATGTGATTACAGGGGCCATGGAGCATTTTGAATGCATAGGCCATGCAGCAGTGTTATGACAGGGGTCATGGAGCGTTTTGATGAATGTGGTCATAGTGCATTGTGATGATAAGTGTCCAGGAACATTGTGATGACATGGATCATGGAGCATTGTGATGACAAGGGCCATGGCGAATTGTGATGACAGGTGTCATGGGGCATTGTGATGACAGTGGTCATCTAGGATTGTGATGAAAGGTAACATGGAGCACTGTGATAACAGGGGCCATGGAGCATTGTGATGACAAAGGCCATGGAGCATTTTGATGACTAGTGTCATGGAACATTGTGATGAGACGGGCATGGAGCATTATGATGCCAAGAGTTCTGGAGCATTGTGGTGACAAGGGCATGGAGCATTGTGATGACAAGGGCCATGGCCAATTCTGATGACAGGTGTCCTCGGGCATTGTGATGACAGAGGTTATCTAGCATTGTGATGAAAGGTACCATGGATCACTGTGATAACAGGGGCCATGGAGCATTGTGATGATAAAGGCCATGGAGCATTTTAATGAAAAGTGTCATGGAGAATTGTGATGAGTCGGGCATGGAGCATTATGATGACAAGAGTTCTGGAGCATTGCGTTGACAAGGGAATGGAGCATTGTGATTACAGGGACCATGGAGGAGAGTGATGACATCTGTCATAGAACATTGTACTGACAGGGGCCATGGAGCATTGTGATGACAGGTATAATGTGGCATTGTAATGACAGTGGTCATAGAGCATTGTGATGAAATGGATCATGGAGCAATGTGATTACAGGGACCATGTAGCATTGCGAATGCATAGGCTATGGAGCATTGTGATGACAGGAGTCAAGGAGCATTGTGATGTAAGTGGTCATGGATCATTGTGATGACACGGGTCATGGAGCATTGTGATGGCAAGGGCCATGGCGAATTGTGATGACATGTGTCTTGGGGCATTGTGATGACAGTGGTCATCTAGAATTGTGATAAAAGGTATCATGGAGCACTGTGATGACAGGGGCCATGGAGTATTGTAATGACAAGGCCATGGAACATTGTGATGACAAGTATCATGGAGCTTTGTGATGACACGAGCATTCATCATTATGATGACAAGAGTTCTGGAGCATTGTGATGACAAGGGCATGGAGCATTGTGATTACAGGGTCATGGAGCATTGTGATGACAACTCTCATGGAACATTGTGATGACAGGGTTCATGGAGCACTGTGATTAAAGGGGCCATGGAGCATTTTGATGACAAGGGCAGGCGAACATTTTGATTATCTTGGTAATGGAGCATTGTGATGACATGGGCAGGGAACATTGTGAAGACAGGTGTAATGGAACATTGTGATTACAGGGGACATGGAGCATTTTGATGACATGGGCAGGCAACATTGTGATGACAGGTGTCATGGAGCATTGTGATGACAATTGTCATGTAACGATGTGCTGACAGGGATCATGGAGCATTGTGATGAGACGGTCATTGGAGCATTGTGATGACAGGCGTACTGGAGCCTTCTGAGGAAAGGTGTCATGGGTCATTGTGATTACAGCGATCATGGAACATTGTGATGACAGTGGTCATGGAGCATTGTAATGACAGGGGCCATGGAGCATTGTGATGACAGGGGTCATGGGGCATTGTGATGACAGTGGTCATGGAGCATTGTGATGAAAGGGGTCATGGAGCACTGTGATCACAGGGGCCATGTATAATTGTGATGACAAAGGCCATGGAGCATTGTGATGACAGTTGTCATGGAGCATTGTGTTGAAAGGGGCATGGAGCATTGTGACGACAATGGTCATGGAGCATTGTGATGACTGGTATCATGGAGCATTGTTCTGAAAAAGGTCATGGGGAGTGTAATGACAAGTATCATGGAGGATGTGATGAAAGGAGTCATGGAGCATTGTGATTAAATGGATCATGAGGCATTTTGATGACAAGAGTCATGGAACATTGTGATGACAGGGCTAATGGAGCATTGTGATGACAAGGGCTATGGAGCATTGTGATGACTGGGGTCATGGAGCATTGTGATGAAAGGGGTCATGGATCACTACGATGACATGGGTAATGAAGCATTGTGATGATATGAGCATGGAGCATTGTGATGACAGGGGCCAGGGAGCATTGAGATGACAAGAGCAGGGAATATTGTGATGACAGCAGTCATGGATCATTGTGATGATACCTGTCATGGAACATTGTGCTGACAGGGGCTATAGAGCATTGTGATGACAGGTGTCATGTGGCATTGTGATGACAGTGGTCATAGAGCATTGTGATGACAGGGGTCAAGGAGCATTGTGATGAAAGTGGTCATGGAGCACTGTGATGACACAGGCATGGAGAATTATGATGACAAGAGTTCTGGAGCATTGTGATGACAAGGGTATGGAGCATTGTGATTACAGGGGACCAGGATCATTGTGATTACATGGGCAGTGAATATTGTGATGACAGGGGTCATGGAGCACTGTGATGACTAGTGTCATGGAACATTGTGATGACAGGGATCATGGAGCATTGTGATGAGAGGGGCCTTGGAGCATTATAATGATAGGCATCATGGGGCATTGTGATGACAGCAGTCTTGGAGCATTGTGATGAAAGGGATCATGGAGCAATGTGATTAAAGGAGCCATGGAGCATTGTGAATGCATAGGCCATGGAGCAATGAAATGACAGGTGTCAAGGAGCATTGTGATGTAAGTTGTCATGGAGCATTGTGATGACAAGTGTCCATGAACATTGTGATGACATGGTTCATGGAGCATTGTGATGACAAGTGCCATGGCGAATTGTGATGACAGGTGTCATGGGGCATTGTGATGACAGTGGGCACGTAGTATTGTAATGAATGGTATCATGGAGGATTCTGACGACAGGGGCCGTGGAGCACTGTGATGACAGTGGTCATCTAGAATTGTGATGAAATATACCAGGGAGCATTGTGATGACAGGGGTCATGGATCACCGCAATTATAGGGGCCATGGAGCATTGTGAATACAAAGATCATGGAGCATTGAGATGACAGGGGTCGTGGATCATTGTGATGACAAGGGTCCTGGAACCTTGTGATGACACGGTTCATGGAGCATTGTGATGACAAGGTTCTTCAAGCATTGTGATGACACGGGCATGGAGCATTATGATGACAAGAGTTCTGGAGCATTGTGATGAAAAGGGTATGGAGCACTGTGATTACAGGGGACCAGGAGCATTGTGATTACATGGGCAGTGAATATTGTGATGACAGGGGTTCATGGAGCACTGTGATGACAAGTGTCATGGAACACTGTGATGACAGGGTTCATGGAGCATTGTGATGAATGTGGTCATCGTTCATTGTGATGATAAGTGTCCAGGAACATTGTGATGACATGGATCATGGAGCATTGTGATGACAAGGGCCATGGCGAATTGTGATGACAGGTGTCATGGGGCATTGTGATGACAGTGGCCATCTAGAATTGAGATGAAAGGTAACATGGAGCACTGTCATAACAGGTGCCATGGAGCATTGTGATGACAAAGGCGATGGAGCATTTTGATGACAAGTGTCAAGGAGCATTGTGATGAGACGGGCATGGAGCATTATGATGCCAAGAGTTCTGGAGCATTGTGGTGACAAAGCCATGGAGCATTTTGATGACCTGAGTCATGGAACATTGTGATGACAGGGATAATGGAGCATTGTGATGACAAGCGCTATGGAGCATTGTGATGACTGGAGTCATGGAGCATTGTGATGAAAGGGGTCATGGATCACTACGATGACATGGGTAATGGAGCATTGTGATGATATGAGCATGGAGCATTGTGATGACAGGGGCCAGGGAGCATTGAGATGACAAGGGCAGGGAATATTGTGATGACAGCAGTCATGGATCATTGTGATGATACCTGTCATGGAACATTGTGCTGACAGGGGCTATAGAGCATTGTGATGACAGGTGTCATGTGGCATTGTGATGACAGTGGTCATAGAGCATTGTGATGAAAAGGATCATGGAACAATGTGATTACAGGGGACATGGAGCATTGTGAATACATAGGCCATGGAGCATTGTGATGACAGGGGTCAAGGAGCATTGTGATGAAAGTGGTCATGGAGCACTGTGATGACACGGGCATGGAGAATTATGATGACAAGAGTTCTGGAGCATTGTGATGACAAGGGTATGGAGCATTGTGATTACAGGGGACCAGGAGCATTGTGATTACATGGGCAGTGAATATTGTGATGACAAGGGTTCGTGGAGCACTGTGATGACTAGTGTCATGGATCATTGTGATGACAGTGATCATGGAGCATTGTGATGAGAGGGGCCTTGGAGCATTATGATGATAGGCGTCATGGGGCATTTTGATGACAGCGGTCTTGGAGCATTGTGATGAAAGGGATCATGGAGCAATGTGATTACAGGGGCCATGGAGCATTGTGAATGCATAGGCCATGGAGCAATGAAATGACAGGGGTCAAGGAGCATTGTGATGTAAGTTGTCATGGAGCATTGTGATGACAAGTGTCCATGAACATTGTGATGACATGGTTCATGGAGCATTGTGATGACAAGTGCCATGGCGAATTGTGATGACAGGTGTCATGGGGCATTGTGATGACAGTGGGCACGTAGTATTGTAATGAATGGTATCATGGAGGATTCTGACGACAGGGGCCGTGGAGCACTGTGATGACAGTGGTCATCTAGAATTGTGATGAAATATACCAGGGAGCACTGTGATGACAGGGGTCATGGATCACCGCAATTATAGGGGCCATGGAGCATTGTGAATACAAAGATCATGGAGCATTGAGATGACAGGGGTCATGGATCATTGTGATGACAAGGGTCCTGGAACCTTGTGATGACACGGTTCATGGAGCATTGTGATGACAAGGTTCTTCAAGCATTGTGATGACACGGGCATGGAGCATTATGATGACAAGAGTTCTGGAGCATTGTGATGAAAAGGGTATGGAGCACTGTGATTACAGGGGACCAGGAGCATTGTGATTACATGGGCAGTGAATATTGTGATGACAGGGGTTCATGGAGCACTGTGATGACAAGTGTCATGGAACATTGTGATGACAGGGTTCATGGAGCATTGTGATGAATGTGGTCATCGTTCATTGTGATGATAAGTGTCCAGGAATATTGTGATGACATGGATCATGGAGCATTGTGATGACAAGGGCCATGGCGAATTGTGATGACAGGTGTCATGGGGCATTGTGATGACAGTGGCCATCTAGAATTGAGATGAAAGGTAACATGGAGCACTGTCATAACAGGTGCCATGGAGCATTGTGATGACAAAGGCGATGGAGCATTTTGATGACAAGTGTCAAGGAGCATTGTGATGAGACGGGCATGGAGCATTATGATGCCAAGAGTTCTGGAGCATTGTGGTGACAAGGGCATGGAGCATTGTGATGACAAAGCCATGGAGCATTTTGATGACCTGAGTCATGGAACACTGTGATGACAGGGATAATGGAGCATTGTGATGACAAGCGCTATGGAGCATTGTGATGACTGGGGTCATGGAGCATTGTGATGAAAGGGGTCATGGATCACTACGATGACATGAGTAATGGAGCATTGTGATGATATGAGCATGGAGCATTGTGATGACAGGGGCCAGGGAGCATTGAGAATGACAAAGGCAGGGAACATTGTGATGACAGCAGTCATGGATCATTGTGATGATACCTGTCATGGAACATTGTGCTGACAGGGGCTATAGAGCATTGTGATGACAGGTGTCATGTGGCATTGTGATGACAGTGGTCATGAGCATTGTGATGACAGGGGTCAAGGAGCATTGTGATGAAAGTGGTCATGGAGCACTGTGATGACACGGGGATGGAGCATTATGATGACAAGAGTTCTGGAGCATTGTGATGACAAGGGTATGGAGCATTGTGATTACAGGGGACCAGGAGCATTGTGATTACATGGGCAGTGAATATTGTGATGACAGGGGTCATGGAGCACTGTGATGACTAGTGTCATGGAACATTGGGAGGACAGGGATCATGGAGCATTGTGATTAAGAGTGGCCTTGGAGCATTATGATGATAGGCATATGGGGCATTGTAATGACAGGGGTCTTGGAGCATTGTGATGAAAGGGATCATGGAGCAATGTGATTACAGGAGCCATGGAGCATTGTGATGAGAAAGGCCATGGAGCATTTTGATGACAAGTGTCATGGAGCATTGTGATGAGACGGGCATGGAGCATTATGATGCCAAGAGTTCTGGAGCATTGTGGTGACAAGGGCATGGAGCATTGTGATAACAAGGGCCATGGCCAATTCTGATGACAGGTGTCCTCGGGCATTGTGATGACAGAGGTTATCTAGCATTGTGATGAAAGGTACCATGGATCACTGTGATAACAGGGGCCATGGAGCATTGTGATGATAAAGGCCATGGAGCATTTTAATGAAAAGTGTCATGGAGAATTGTGATGAGACGGGCATGGAGCATTATGATGACAAGAGTTCTGGAGCATTGCGTTGACAAGGGAATGGAGCATTGTGATTACAGGGACCATGGAGGAGAGTGATGACATCTGTCATGGAACATTGTGCTGACAGGGGCCATGGAGCATTGTGATGACAGGTATAATGTGGCATTGTAATGACAGTGGTCATAGAGCATTGTGATGAAATGGATCATGGAGCAATGTGATTACAGGGACCATGTAGCATTGCGAATGCATAGGCTATGGAGCATTGTGATGACAGGAGTCAAGGAGCATTGTGATGTAAGTGGTCATGGATCATTGTGATGACAAGTTTCCTGGACCATTGTGATGACACGGGTCATGGAGCATTGTGATGGCAAGGGCCATGGCGAATTGTGATGACATGTGTCTTGGGGCATTGTGATGACAGTGGTCATCTAGAATTGTGATAAAAGGTATCATGGAGCACTGTGATGACAGGGGCCATGGATTATTGTAATGACAAGGCCATGGAACATTGTGATGACAAGTATCATGGAGCTTTGTGATGACACGAGCATTCATCATTATGATGACAAGAGTTCTGGAGCATTGTGATGACAAGGGCATGGAGCATTGTGATTACAGGGTCATGGAGCATTGTGATGACAACTGTCATGGAGCATTTTGATGACAAGGGCAGGCGAACATTTTGATTACCTTGGTAATGGAGCATTGTGATGACATGGGCAGGGAACATTGTGAAGACAGGTGTAATGGAACATTGTGATTACAGGGGACATGGAGCATTTTGATGACATGGGCAGGCAACATTGTGATGACAGTGGTCATGGAGCATTTTGATGAAAGGGGTCATGGAGCACTGTGATCACAGGGGCCATGTATAATTGTGATGACAAAGGCCAGGGAGCATTGTGATGACAGTTGTCATGGAGCATTGTGTTGAAAGGGGCATGGAGCATTGTGACGACAATGGTCATGGAGCATTGTGATGACTGGTATCATGGAGCATTTTTCTGAAAAAGGTCATGGGGCAGTGTAATGACAAGTATCATGGAGGATGTGATGAAAGGAGTCATGGAGCATTGTGATTAAATGGATCATGAGGCATTTTGATGACAAGAGTCATGGAACATTGTGATGACAGGGCTAATGGAGCATTGTGATGACAAGGGCTATGGAGCATTGTGATGACTGGGGTCATGGAGCATTGTGATGAAAGGGGTCATGGATCACTACGATGACATGGGTAATGGAGCATTCTGATGATATGAGCATGGCGCATTGTGATGAGAGGGGCCAGGGAGCATTGAGATGACAAGGGCAGGGAACATTGTGATGACAGCAGACATGGACCATTGTGATGATACCTGTCATGGAACATTGTGCTGACAGGGGCTATAGAGCATTGTGATGACAGGTGTCATGTGGCATTGTGATGACAGTGGTCATAGAGCATTGTGATGACAGGGGTCAAGGAGCATTGTGATGAAAGTGGTCATGGGGCACAGTGATGACACGGGCATGGAGAATTATGATGACAAGAATTCTGGAGCATTGTGATGACAAGGTTATGGAGCATTGTGATTACAGGGGACAAGGAGCATTTTGATTACATGGGCAGTGAATATTGTGATGACAGGGGTCATGGAGCACTGTGATGACTAGTGTCATGGAACATTGTGATGAGAGGGATCATGGAGCAATGTGATTACAGGAGCCATGGAGCATTGTGAATGCATAGGCCATGGAGCAATGGAATGACAGGGTTCAAGGAGCGTTGTGATGTAAGTTGTCATGGAGCATTGTGATGACTATTGTCCATGAACATTGTGATGACATGGTTCATGGAGCATTGTGATGACAGGTGTCATGTGGAATTGTGATGAGAGCGGTCATATAGAATTGTGATGAAAGGTATCAGGGAGGACTCTGCTGACAGGGGCCGTGGAGCACTGTGATGACAGTGGTCATCTAGAATTGTGATGAAATATACCAGGGAGCATTGTGATGACAGGGGTCATGGATCACCGCAATTATAGAGGCCATGGAGCATTGTGAATACAAAGATCATGGAGCATTGAGATGACAGGGGTCACGGATCATTGTGATGACAAGGGTCCTGGAACCTTCTGATGACACGGTTCATGGAGCATTGTGATGACAAGGTTCTTCAAGCATTGTGATGACACGGGCATGGAGCATTATGATGACAAGAGTTCTGGAGCATTGTGATGACAAGGGTATGGAGCACTATGATTACAGGGGACCAGGAGCATTGTGATTACATGGGCAGTGAATATTGTGATGACAGGGGTCATGGAGGACTGTGATGACTAGTGTCATGGAATATTGTGATGACAGAAATCATGGAGCATTGTGATGAGAGGGGCCTAAGAGCATTATGATGATAGGCGTCATGGGGCATTGTGATGACAGCGGTCTTGGAGCATTGTGATGAAAGGGAACATGGAGCAATGTGCTTACAGGAGCCATGGAGCATTGTGAATGCATAGGCCATGGAGCAATGAAATGACAGGGGTCAAGGAGCATTGTGATGTAAGTTCTCATGGAGCATTGTGATGACAAGTGTCCATGAACATTGTGATGACATGGTTCATGGAGCATTGTGATGACAAGTGCCATGGCGAATTGTGATGACAGGTGTCATGGGGCATTGTGATGACAGTGGTCATGTAGAATTGTAATGAAAGGTATCATGGAGGACTCTGACGACAGGGGCCGTGGAGCACTGTGATGACAGTGGTCATCTAGAATTGTGATGAAATATACCAGGGAGCATTGTGATGACAGCGGTCATGGATCACCGCAATTATAGGGGCCAGGGAGCATTGTGAATACAAAGATCATGGAGCATTGAGATGACAGGGGTCATAGATCATTGTGATGACAAGGGTCCTGGAACCTTGTGATGACACGGTTCATGGAGCATTGTGATGACAAGGTTCTTCAAGCATTGTGATGACACGGGCATGGAGCATTATGATGACTAGAGTTCTGGAGCATTGTGATGAAAAGGGTATGGAGCACTGTGATTACAGGAGACCAGGAGCATTGTGATTACATGGGCAGTGAATATTGTGATGACAGGGGTTCATGTAGCACTGTGATGACAAGTGTCATGGAACAATGTAATGACAGGGTTCATGGAGCATTGTGATGAGAGGGGCCTTGGAGCATTATGTTGATACGCGTCATGGGGCCTTGTGATTACAGCGGTCTTGGAGCATTGTGATGAAAGGGATCATGGAGCAATGTGATTACAGGGGCCATGGAGCATTTTGAATGCATAGGCCATGGAGCAGTGTGATGACAGGGATCATGGAGCATTGTGATGAATGTGGTCATAGTTCATTGTGATGATAAGTGTCCAGGAACAGTGTGATGACATGGATCATGGAGCATTGTGATGACAAGGGCCATGGCGAATTGTGATGACAGGTGTCATGGGGACTTGTGATGACAGTGGTCATCTAGGATTGTGATGAAAGGTAACATGGAGCACTATGATAACAGGGGCCATGGAGCATTGTGATGACAAAGGCCATGGAGCATTTTGATGACAAGTGTCATGGAGCATTGTGATGAGACGGGCATGGAGCATTATGATGCCCAGAGTTCTGGAGCATTGTGGTGACAAGGGCATGGAGCATTGTGATGGCAAGGGCCATGGCGAATTGTGATGACATGTGTCTTGGGGCATTGTGATGACAGTGGTCATCTAGAATTGTGATAAAAGGTATCATGGAGCACTGTGATGACAGGGGCCATGGAGTATTGTAATGAAAAGGCCATGGAGCATTGTGATGACAAGTATCATGGAGCTTTGTGATGACACGAGCATTCATCATTATGATGACAAGAGTTCTGGAGCATTGTGATGACAAGGGCATGGAGCATTGTGATTACAGGGTCATGGAGCATTGTGATGACAACTCTCATGGAACATTGTGATGACAGGGTTCATGGAGCATTGTGATTAAAGGGGCCATGGAGCATTTTGATGAAAAGGGCAGGCGAACATTTTGATTACATTGGTAATGGAGCATTGTGATGACATGGGCAGGGAACATTGTGAAGACAGGTGTAATGGAACATTGTGATTACAGGGGACATGGAGCATTTTGATGACATGGGCAGGCAACATTGTGATGACAGGTGTCATGGAGCATTGTGATGACAATTGTCATGGAACGTTGTGCTGACAGGGATCATGCAGCATTGTAATGAGACGGTCATTGGAGCATTGTGATGACAGGCGTACTGGAGCGTTCTGAGGAAAGGTGTCATGGGTCATTGTGATTACAGCGATCATGGAACATTGTGATGACAGTGGTCATGGAGCATTGTAATGACAGGGGCCATGGAGCATTGTGATGACAGGGTTCATGGGGCATTGTGATGACAGTGGTCATGGAGCATTGTGATGAAAGGGGTCATGGAGCACTGTGATCACAGGGGCCATGTATAATTGTGATGACAAAGGCCATGGAGCATTGTGATGACAGTTGTCATGGAGCATTGTGTTGAAAGGGGCATGGAGCATTGTGACGACAATGGTCATGGAGCATTGTGATGACTGGTATCATGGAGCATTGTTCTGAAAAAGGTCATGGGGAGTGTAATGACAAGTATCATGGAGGATGTGATGAAAGGAGTCATGGAGCATTGTGATTAAATGGATCATGAGGCATTTTGATGACAAGAGTCATGGAACATTGTGATGACAGGGCTAATGGAGCATTGTGATGACAAGGGCTATGGAGCATTGTGATGACTGGGGTCATGGAGCATTGTGATGAAAGGGGTCATGGATCACTACGATGACATGGGTAATGGAGCATTGTGATGATATGAGCATGGAGCATTGTGATGACAGGGGCCAGGGAGCATTGAGATGACAAGGGCAGGGAACATTGTGATGACAGCAGTCATGGATCATTGTGATGATACCTGTCATGGAACATTGTGCTGACAGGGGCTATAGAGCATTGTGATGACAGGTGTCATGTGGCATTGTGATGACAGTGGTCATAGAGCATTGTGATGACAGGGGTCAAGGAGCATTGTGATGAAAGTGGTCATGGAGCACTTTGATGACACGAGCATGGAGAATTATGATGACAAGAGTTCTGGAGCTATGTGATGACAAGGGTATGGAGCATTGTGATTACAGGGGACCAGGAGCATTGTGATTACATGGGCAGTGAATATTGTGATGACAGGGGTCATGGAGCACTGTGATGACTAGTGTCATGGAACATTGTGATGACAGAGATCATGGAGCATTGTGATGAGAGGGGCCTTGGAGCATTATGATGATAGGCGTCATGGGGCATTGTGATGACAGCAGTCTTGGAGCATTGTGATGAAAGGGATCATGGAGCAATGTGATTACAGGAGCCATGGAGCATTGTGAATGCATAGGCCATGGAGCAATGAAATGACAGGGGTCAAGGAGCATTGTGATGTAAGTTGTCATGGAGCATTGTGATGACTATTGTCCATGAACATTGTGATGACATGGTTCATGGAGCATTGTGATGACAGGTGTCATGTGGAATTGTGATGAGAGCGGTCATATAGAATTGTGATGAAAGGTATCAGGGAGGATTCTGATGACAGGGGCCGTGGAGCACTGTGATGACAGTGGTCATCTAGAATTGTGATGAAATATACCAGGGAGCATTGTGATGACAGGGGTCATGGATCACCGCAATTATAGGGGCCATGGAGCATTGTGAATACAAAGATCATGGAGCATTGAGATGACAGGGGTCACGGATCATTGTGATGACAAGGGTCCTGGAACCTTGTGATGACACGGTTCATGGAGCATTGTGATGACAAGGTTCTTCAAGCATTGTGATGACACGGGCATGGAGCATTATGATGACAAGAGTTCTGGAGCATTGTGATGAAAAGGGTATGGAGCATTATGATTACAGGGGACCAGGAGCATTGTGATTACATGGGCAGTGAATATTGTGATGACAGGGGTCATGGAGCACTGTGATGACTAGTGTCATGGAACATTGTGATGACATGGATCATGGAGCATTGTGATGACAAGGGCCATGGCGAATTGTGATGACAGGTGTCATGGGGCCTTGTGATGACAGTGGTCATCTAGAATTGTGATGAAAGGTAACATGGAGCACTGTGATAACAGGGGCCATGGAGCATTGTGATGACAAAGGCCATGGAGCATTTTGATGACAAGTGTCATGGAGCATTGTGATGAGACGGGCATGGAGCATTATGATGCCAAGAGTTCTGGAGCATTGTGGTGACAAGGGCATGGAGCATTGTGATGACAAAGGCCATGGAGCATTTTGATGACCAGAGTCATGGAACATTGTGATGACAGGGATAATGGAGCATTGTGATGAGAAGGGCTATGGAGCATTGTGATGACTGGGGTCATGGAGCATTGTGATGAAAGGGGTCAGGGATCACTACGATGACATGGGTAATGGAGCATTGTGATGATATGAGCATGGAGCATTCTGATGACAGGGGCCAGGGAGCATGAGAATGACAAGGGCAGGGAACATTTTGATGACAGCAGTCATGGATCATTGTGATGATACCTGTCATGGAACATTGTGCTGACAGGGGCTATAGAGCATTGTGATGACAGGTGTCATGTGGCATTGTGATGACAGTGGTCATAGAGCATTGTGATGAAAAGGATCATGGAACAATGTGATTACAGGGGCCATGGAGCATTGTGAATACATAGGCCATGGAGCATTGTGATGACAGGGGTCAAGGAGCATTGTGATGAAAGTGGACATGGAGCACTGTGATGACACGGGCATGGAGCATTATGATGACAAGAGTTCTGGAGCATTGTGATGACAAGGGTATGGAGCATTGTGATTACAGGGGACCAGGAGCATTGTGATTACATGGGCAGTGAATATTGTGATGACAGGGGTTAATGGAGCACTGTGTTGACTAGTGTCATGGATCATTGTGATGACAGGGATCATGGAGCATTGTGATGAGAGGGGCCTTGGAGCATTATGATGATAGGCGTCATGGGGCATTTTGATGACAGCGGTCTTGGAGCATTGTGATTAAAGGGATCATGGAGCAATGTGATTACAGGAGCCATGGAGCATTGTGAATGCATAGGCCATGGAGCAATGAAATGACAGGGGTCAAGGAGCATTGTGATGTAAGTTGTCATGGAGCATTGTGATCACAAGTGTCCATGAATATTGTGATGACATCGTTCATGGAGCATTGTGATGACAGGTGTCATGGGGAATTGTGATGACAGTGGTCATGTAGAATTGTAATGAAAAGTATCATGGAGGACTCTGATGACAGGGGCTGTGGAGCCCTGTGTTGACAGTGGTCATCTAGAATTGTGATGAAATATACCAGGGAGTATTGTGATGACAGGGGTCATGGATCACCGCCATTATAGGGGCCATGGAGCATTGTGAATACAAAGATCATGGAGCATTGAGATGACAGGGGTCATGGATCATTGTGATGACAAGGGTCCTGGAACCTTGTGATGACACGGTTCATGGAGCATTGTGATGACAAGGTTCTTCAAGCATTGTGATGACACGGGCATGGAGCATTATGATGACAAGAGTTCTGGAGCATTGTGATGAAAAGTGTATGGAGCACTGTGATTACAGGGGACCAGGAGCATTGTGATTACATGGGCAGTGAATATTGTGATGGCAGGGGTTCATGGAGCACTGTGATGACAAGAGTCATGGAACATTGTGATGACAGGGTTCATGGAGCATTGTGATGAGAGGGGCCTTGGAGCATTATGATGATAGGCGTCATGGGGTATTGTGATGAGAGTGGTCATAGAACATTGTGATGAAAGGTATCATGGAGCAACGTGATTAAAGGGGCCATGGAGCATTTTGAATGCATAGGCCATGGAGCAGTGTGATGACAGGGGTCATGGAGCATTGTGATGAATGTGGTCATAGTTCATTGTGATGATAAGTGTCCAGGAACATTGTGATGACATGGATCATGGAGCATTGTGATGACAAGGGCCATGGCGAATTGTGATGACAGGTGTCATGGGGCATTGTGATGACAGTGGTCATCTAGAATTGAGATGAAAGGTAACATGGAGCACTGTCATAACAAGTGCCATGGAGCATTGTGATGACAAAGGCCATGGAGCATTTTGATGACAAGTGTCATGGAGCATTGTGATGAAGCGGGCATGGAGCATTATGATGCCAAGAGTTCTGGAGCATTGTGGTGACAAGGGCATGGAGCATTGTGATGACAAAGGCCATGGAGCATTTTGATGACCTGAGTCATGGAACATTGTGATGACAGGGATAATGGAGCATTGTGATGACAAGGGCTAAGGAGCATTGTGATGACTGGGGTCATGGAGCATTGTGATGAAAGGGGTCATGTATCACTACGATGACATGGGTAATGGAGCATTGTGATGATATGAGCATGGAAAATTGTGAGGGCAGGGGCAAGGGAGCATTGAGATGACAAGGGCAGGGAACATTTTGATGACAGCAGTCATGGATCATTGTGATTATACCTGTCATGGAACATTGTGCTGACAGGGGCTATAGAGCATTGTGATGACAGGTGTCATGTGGCATTGTGATGACAGTGGTCATAGAGCATTGTGATGAAAAGGATCATGGAACAATGTGATTACAGGGGACATGGAGCATTGTGAATACATAGGCCATGGAGCATTGTGATGACAGGGGTCAAGGAGCATTGTGATGAAAGTGGTCATGGAGCACTGTGATGACACGGGCATGGAGCATTATGATGACAAGAGTTCTGGAGCATTGTGATGACAAGGGTATGGAGCATTGTGATTACAGGGGACCAGGAGCATTGTGATTACATGGGCAGTGAATATTGTGATGACAAGGGTTCATGGAGCACTGTGATGACTAGTGTCATGGATCATTGTGATGACAGTGATCATGGAGCATTGTGATGAGAGGGGCCTTGGAGCATTATGATGATAGGCGTCATGGGGCATTTTGATGACAGCGGTCTTGGAGCATTGTGATGAAAGGGATCATGGAGCAATGTGATTACAGGGGCCATGGAGCATTGTGAATGCATAGGCCATGGAGCAATGAAATGACAGGGGTCAAGGAGCATTGTGATGTAAGTTGTCATGGAGCATTGTGATCACAAGTGTCCATGAATATTGTGATGACATCGTTCATGGAGCATTGTGATGACAGGTGTCATGGGGAATTGTGATGACAGTGGTCATGTAGAATTGTAATGAAAAGTATCATGGAGGACTCTGATGACAGGGGCCGTGGAGCACTGTGATGACAGTGGTCATCTAGAATTGTGATGAAATATACCAGGGAGCATTGTGATGACAGGGGTCATGGATCACCGCAATTATAGGGGCCATGGAGCATTGTGAATACAAAGATCATGGAGCATTGAGATGACAGGGGTCATGGATCATTGTGGTGACAATGGTCCTGGAACCTTGTGATGACACGATTCATGGATCATTGTGAAGACATGGTTCTTCAAGCATTGTGATGACACAGGCATGGAGCATTATGATGACAAGTGTTCTGGAGCATTGTGATGAATAGGGTATGGAGCACTGTGATTATAGGGGACCAGAAGCATTGTGATTACATGGGCAGTGAATATTGTGATGACAGGGGTTCATGGAGCACTGTGATGACAAGTGACATGGAACATTGTGATGACAGGGTTCATGGAGCATTGTGATGAGAGGGGCCTTGGAGCATTATGATGATAGGCGTCATGGGGTATTGTGATGAGAGTGGTCATAGAACATTGTGATGAAAGGGATCATGGAGCAATGTGATTACAGGGGCCATGGAGCATTTTGAATGCATAGGCCATGGAGCAGTGTTATGACAGGGGTCATGGAGCGTTGTGATGAATGTGGTCATAGTTCATTGTGATGATAAGTGTCCAGGAACATTGTGATGATATGGATCATGGAGCATTGTGAAGACAAGGGCCATGGCGAATTGTGATGACAGGTGTCATGGGGCATTGTGATGACAGTGGTCATCTAGGATTGTGATGAAAGGTAACATGGAGCACTGTGATAACAGGGGCCATGGAGCATTGTGATGACAAAGGCCATGGAGCATTTTGATGACAAGTGTCATGGAACATTGTGATGAGACGGGCATGGAGCATTATGATACCAAGAGTTCTGGAGCATTGTGGTGACAAGGGCATGGAGCATTGTGATGACAAGGGCCATGGCCAATTCTGATGACAGGTGTCATCGGGCATTGTGATGACAGAGGTTATCTAGCATTGTGATGAAAGGTACCATGGATCACTGTGATAACAGGGGCCATGGAGCATTGTGATGATAAAGGCCATGGAGCATTTTAATGAAAAGTGTCATGGAGAATTGTGATGAGACGGGCATGGAGCATTATGATGACAAGAGTTCTGGAGCATTGCGTTGACAAGGGAATGGAGCATTGTGATTACAGGGACCATGGAGGAGAGTGATGACATCTGTCATGGAACATTGTGCTGACAGGGGCCATGGAGCATTGTGATGACAGGTATAATGTGGCATTGTAATGACAGTGGTCATAGAGCATTGTGATGAAATGGATCATGGAGCAATGTGATTACAGGGACTATGTAGCATTGCGAATGCATAGGCTATGGAGCATTGTGATGACAGGAGTCAAGGAGCATTGTGATGTAAGTGGTCATGTATCATTGTGATGACAAGTGTCCTGTACCATTGTGATGACACGGGTCATGGAGCATTGTGATGGCAAGGGCCATGGCGAATTGTGATGACATGTGTCTTGGGGCATTGTGATGACAGTGGTCATCTAGAATTGTGATAAAAGGTATCATGGAGCACTGTGATGACAGGGGCCATGGAGTATTGTAATGACAAGGCCATGGAACATTGTGATGACAAGTATCATGGAGCTTTGTGATGACACGAGCATTCATCATTATGATGACAAGAGTTCTGGAGCATTGTGATGACAAGGGCATGGAGCATTGTGATTACAGGGTCATGGAGCATTGTGATGACAACTGTCATGGAACATTGTGATGACAGGGTTCATGGAGCATTGTGATTAAAGGGGCCATGGAGCATTTTGATGACAAGGGCAGGCGAACATTTTGATTACCTTGGTAATGGAGCATTGTGATGACATGGGCAGGGAACATTGTGAAGACAGGTGTAATGGAACATTGTGATTACAGGGGACATGGAGCATTTTGATGACATGGGCAGGCAACATTGTGATGACAGTGGTCATGGAGCATTGTGATGAAAGGGGTCATGGAGCACTGTGATCACAGGGGCCATGTATAATTGTGATGACAAAGGCCAGGGAGCATTGTGATGACAGTTGTCATGGAGCATTGTGTTGAAAGGGGCATGGAGCATTGTGACAACAATGATCATGGAGCATTGTGAGGAATGGTATCATGGAGCATTGTTCTGAAAAAGGATATGGGGCAGTGTAATGACAAGTATCATGGAGGATGTGATGAAAGGAGTCATGGAGCATTGTGATTAAATGGATCATGAGGCATTTTGATGACAAGAGTCATGGAACATTGTGATGACAGGGCTAATGGAGCATTGTGATGACAAGGGCTATGGAGCATTGTGATGACTGGGGTCATGGAGCATTGTGATGAAAGGGGTCATGGATCACTACGATGACATGGGTAATGGAGCATTGTGATGATATGAGCATGGAGCATTGTGATGAGAGGGGCCAGGGAGCATTGAGATGACAAGGGCAGGGAACATTGTGATGACAGCAGACATGGACCATTGTGATGATACCTGTCATGGAACATTGTGCTGACAGGGGCTATAGAGCATTGTGATGACAGGTGTCTTGTGGCATTGTGATGACAGTGGTCATAGAGCATTGTGATGACAGGGGTCATGGGGCACTGTGATGACACGGGCATGGAGAATTATGATGACAAGAGTTCTGGAGCATTGTGATGACAAGGGTATGGAGAATTGTGATTACAGGGGACAAGGAGCATTTTGATTACATGGGCAGTGAATATTGTGATGACAGGGGTCATGGAGCACTGTGATGACTAATGTCATGGAACATTGTGATGACCGGGATCATGGAGCATTGTGATGAGAGGGGCCTTGGAGCATTATGATGATAGGCGTCATGGGGCATTGTGATGACAGCGGTCTTGGAGCATTGTGATGAAACGGATCATGGAGCAATGTGATTACAGGAGCCATGGAGCATTGTGAATGCATAGGCCATGGAGCAATGAAGTGACAGGGGTCAAGGAGCATTGTGATGTAAGTTGTCATGGAGCATTGTGATGACAAGTGTCCATGAACATTGTGATGGCATGGTTCATGGAGCATTGTTATGACAAGTGCCATGGCGAATTGTGATGACAGGTGTCATGGGGCATTGTGATGACAGTGGTCATGTAGAATTGTAATGAAAGGTATCATGGAGGACTCTGACGACAGGGGCCGTGGAGCACTGTGATGACAGTGGTCATCTAGAATTGTGATGAAATATACCAGAGAGCATTGTGATGACAGGGGTCATGGATCACCGCAATTATAGGGGCCATGGAGCATTGTGAATACAAAGATCATGGAGCATTGAGATGACAGGGGTCATGGATCATTGTGATGACAAGGGTCCTGGAACCTTGTGATGACACGGTTCATGGAGCATTGTGATGACAAGGTTCTTCAAGCATTGTGATGACACGGGCATGCAGCATTATGATGACAAGAGTTCTGGAGCATTGTGATGAAAAGGGTATGGAGCACTGTGATTACAGGGGACCAGGAGCATTGTGATTACATGGGCAGTGAATATTGTGATGACAAGGGTTCATGGAGCACTGTGATGACAAGTGTCATGGAACATTGTGATGACAAGGTTCATGGAGCATTGTGATGAGAGGGGCCTTGGAGCATTATGATGATAGGCGTCATGGGGTATTGTGATGAGAGTGGTCATAGAACATTGTGATGAAAGGGATCATGAAGCAATGTGATTACAGGGGCCATGGAGCATATTGAATGCATAGGCCATGGAGCAGTGTGATGACAGGGGTCATGAGGCATTCTGATGAATGTGGTCATAGTTCATTGTGATGATAAGTGTCCAGGAACATTGTGATGACATGGATCATGGAGCATTGTGATGACAAGGGCCATGGCGAATTGTGATGACAGGTGTCATGGGGCATTGTGATGACAGTGGTCATCTAGGATTGTGATGAAAGGTAACATGGAGCACTGTGATAACAGGGGCCATGGAGCATTGTGAGGACAAAGGCCATGGAGCATTTTGATGACAAGTGTCATGGAGCATTGTGATGAGACGGGCATGGAGCATTATGATGCCAAGAGTTCTGGAGCATTGTGGTGACAAGGGCATGGAGCATTGTGATGACAAGGGCCATGGCCAATTCTGATGACAGGTGTCATCGGGCATTGTGATGACAGAGGTTATCTAGCATTGTGATGAAAGGTACCATGGATCACTGTGATAACAGGGGCCATGGAACATTGTGACGATAAAGGCCATGGAGCATTTTAATGAAAAGTGTCATGTAAAATTGTGATGAGACGGGCATGGAGCATTTTGATGACAAGAGTTCTGGAGCATTGCGTTGACAAGGGAATGGAGCATTGTGATTACAGGGACCATGGAGGAGAGTGATGACATCTGTCATGGAACATTGTGCTGACAGGGGCCATGGAGCATTGTGATGACAGGTATAATGTGGCATTGTAATGACAGTGGTCATAGAGCATTGTGATGAAATGGATCATGGAGCAATGTGATTACAGGGACCATGTAGCATTGCGAATGCATAGGCTATGGAGCATTGTGATGACAGGAGTCAAGGAGCATTGTGATGTAAGTGGTCATGGATCATTGTGATGACAAGTGTCCTGGACCATTGTGATGACACGGGTCGTGGAGCATTGTGATGGCAAGGGCCATGGCGAATTGTGATGACATGTGTCTTGGGGCATTGTGATGACAGTGGTCATCTAGAATTGTGATAAATGGTATCATGGAGCACTGTGATGACAGGGGCCATGGAGTATTGTAATGAAAAGGCCATGGAACATTGTGATGACAAGTATCATGGAGTTTTGTGATGACACGAGCATTCATCATTATGATGACAAGAGTTCTGGAGCATTGTGATGACAAGGGCATGGAGCATTGTGATTACAGGGTCATGGAGCATTGTGATGACAACTGTCATGGAACATTGTGATGACAGGGTTCATGGAGCATTGTGATTAAAGGGGCCATGGAGCATTTTGGTGACAAGGGCAGGCGAACATTTTGATTACATTGGTAATGGAGCATTGTGATGACATGGGCAGGGAACATTGTGAAGACAGGTGTAATGGAACATTGTGATTACAGGGGACATGGAGCATTTTGATGACATGGGCAGGCAACATTGTGATGACAGGTGTCATGGAGCATTGTGATGACAATTGTCATGTAATGTTGTGCTGACAGGGATCATGGAGCATTGTGATGAGACGGTCATTGGAGCATTGTGATGACAGGCGTACTGGAGCGTTCTGAGGAAAGGTGTCATGGGTCATTGTGATTACAGCGATCATGGAACATTGTGATGACAGTGGTCATGGAGCATTGTAATGACAGGGGCCATGGAGCATTGTGATGACAGGGTTCATGGGGCATTGTGATGACAGTGGTCATGGAGCATTGTGATGAAAGGGGTCATGGAGCACTGCGATCACAGGGGCCATGTATAATTGTGATGACAAAGGCCATGGAGCATTGTGATGACAGTTGTCATGGAGCATTGTGTTGAAAGGGGCATGGAGCATTGTGAGGACAATGGTCATGGAGCATTGTGATGACTGGTATCATGGAGCATTGTTCTGAAAAAGGTCATGGGGAGTGTAATGACAAGTATCATGGAGGATGTGATGAAAGGAGTCATGGAGCATTGTGATTAAATGGATCATGAGGCATTTTGATGACAAGAGTCATGGAACATTGTGATGACAGCGCTAATGGAGCATTGTGATGACAAGGGCTATGGAGCATTGTGATGACAGTGGTCATAGAGCATTGTGATGAAAGTGGTCATGGAGCACTGTGATGACACGAGCATGGAGAATTATGATGACAAGAGTTCTGGAGCTATGTGATGACAAGGGTATGGAGCATTGTGATTACAGGGGACCAGGAGCATTGTGATTACATGGGCAGTGAATATTGTGATGACAGGGGTCATGGAGCACTGTGATGACTAGTGTCATGGAACATTGTGATGACAGGGATCATGGAGCATTGTGATGAGAGGGGTCTTGGAGCATTATGATGATAGGCATCATGGGGCATTGTGATGACAGCAGTCTTGGAGCATTGTGATGAAAGGGATCATGGAGCAATGTGATTACAGGAGCCATGGAGCATTGTGAATGCATAGGCCATGGAGCAATGAAATGACAGGGGTCAAGGAGCATTGTGATGTAAGTTGTCATGGAGCATTGTGATGACTATTGTCCATGAACATTGTGATGACATGGTTCATGGAGCATTGTGATGACAGGTGTCATGGATCACCGCAATTATAGGGGCCATGGAGCATTGTGAATACAAAGATCATGGAGCATTGAGATGACAGGGGTCATGGAGTATTGTAATGACAAGGCCATGGAACATTGTAATGACAAGTATCATGGAGCTTTTTGATGACACGAGCATTCATCATTATGATGACAAGAGTTCTGGAGCATTGTGATGACAAGGGCATGGAGCATTGTGATTACAGTGTCATGGAGCATTGTGATGACAACTGTCATGGAACATTGTGATGACAGGGTTCATGGAGCATTGTGATTAAAGGGGCCATGGAGCATTTTGATGACAAGGGCAGGCGAACATTTTGATTACATTGGTAATGGAGCATTGTGATGACATGGGCAGGGAACATTGTGAAGACAGGTGTAATGGAACATTGTGATTACAGGGGACATGGAGCATTTTGATGACATGGGCAGGCAACATTGTGATGACAGGTGTCTTGGAGCATTGTGAAGAGAATTGTCATGTAACTTTGTGCTGACAGGGATCATGGAGCATTGTGATGACAGGCGTACTGGAGCCTTCTTAGGAATGGTGTCATGAGTCATTGTGATTACAGCGATCATGGAACATTGTGATGACAGTGGTCATGGAGCATTGTGATGAAAGGGGTCATGGAGCACTGTGATGACACGGGAATGGAGCATTATGATGACAAGAGTTCTGGAGCATTGTGATGACAAGGGTATGGAGCATTGTGATTAAAGGGGCCATGGAGCATTTTGATGACAAGGGCAGGCGAACATTTTGATTACCTTGGTAATGGAGCATTGTGATGACATGGGCAGGGAACATTGTGAAGACAGGTGTAATGGAACATTGTGATTACAGGGGACATGGAGCATTTTGATGACATGGGCAGGCAACATTGTGATGACAGTGGTCATGGAGCATTGTGATGAAAGGGGTAATGGAGCACTGTGATCACAGGGGCCATGTATAATTGTGATGACAAAGGCCAGGGAGCATTGTGATGACAGTTGTCATGGAGCATTGTGTTGAAAGGGGCATGGAGCACTGTGACGACAATGGTCATGGAGCATTGTGATGACTGGTATCATGGAGCATTGTTCTGAAAAAGGTCATGGGGCAGTGTAATGACAAGTATCATGGAGGATGTGATGAATGGAGTCATGGAGCATTGTGATTAAATGGATCATGAGGCATTTTGATGACAAGAGTCATGGAACATTGTGATGACAGGGATCATGGAGCATTGTGATGAGAGGGGCCTTGGAGCATTATGATGATAGGCATCATGGGGCATTGTGATGACAGCAGTCTTGGAGCATTGTGATGAAAGGGATCATGGAGCAATGTGATTAAAGGAGCCATGGAGCATTGTGAATGCATAGGCCAGGGAGCAATGAAATGACAGGGGTCAAGGAGCATAGTGATGTAAGTTGTCATGGAGCATTGTGATGACAAGTGTCCATGAACATTGTGATGACATGGTTCATGGAGCATTGTGATGACAAGTGCCATGGCGAATTGTGATGACAGGTGTCATGGGGCATTGTGATGACAGTGGTCACGTAGTATTGTAATGAAAGGTATCATGGAGGATTCTGACGACAGGGGCCGTGGAGCACTGTGATGACAGTGGTCATCTAGAATTGTGATGAAATATACCAGGGAGCATTGTGATGACAGGGGTCATGGATCACCGCAATTATAGGGGCCATGGAGCATTGTGAATACAAAGATCATGGAGCATTGAGATGACAGGGGTCATGGATCATTGTGGTGACAATGGTCCTGGAACCTTGTGATGACACGGTTCACGGATCATTGTGAAGACAAGGTTCTTCAAGCATTGTGATGACACAGGCATGGAGCATTATGATGACAAGTGTTCTGGAGCATTGTGATGAATAGGGTATGGAGCACTGTGATTATAGGGGACCAGAAGCATTGTGATTACATGGGCAGTGAATATTGTGATGACAGGGGTTCATGGAGCACTGTGATGACAAGTGACATGGAACATTGTGATGACAGGGTTCATGGAGCATTGTGATGAGAGGGGCCTTGGAGCATTATGCTGATAGGCGTCATGGGGTATTGTGATGAGAGTGGTCATAGAACATTGTGATGAAAGGGATCATGGAGCAATGTGATTACAGGGGCCATGGAGCATTTTGAATGCATAGGCCATGGAGCAGTGTTATGACAGGGGTCATGGAGCGTTGTGATGAATGTGGTCATAGTTCATTGTGATGATAAGTGTCCAGGAACATTGTGATGACATGGATCATGGAGCATTGTGATGACAGGTGTCATGGGGAATTGTGATGACAGTGGTCATGTAGAATTGTAATGAAAAGTATCATGGAGGACTCTGATGACAGGGGCCGTGGAGCACTGTGATGACAGTGGTCATCTAGAATTGTGATGAAATATACCAGGGAGCATTGTGATGACAGGGGTCATGGATCACCGCAATTATAGGGGCCATGGAGCATTGTGAATACAAAGATCATGGAGCATTGAGATGACAGGGGTCATGGATCATTGTGGTGACAATGGTCCTGGAACCTTGTGATGACACGGTTCACGGATCATTGTGAAGACAAGGTTCTTCAAGCATTGTGATGACACAGGCATGGAGCATTATGATGACAAGTGTTCTGGAGCATTGTGATGAATAGGGTATGGAGCACTGTGATTATAGGGGACCAGAAGCATTGTGATTACATGGGCAGTGAATATTGTGATGACAGGGGTTCATGGAGCACTGTGATGACAAGTGACATGGAACATTGTGATGAAAGGGTTCATGGAGCATTGTGATGAGAGGGGCCTTGGAGCATTATGATGATAGGCGTCATGGGGTATTGTGATGAGAGTGGTCATAGAACATTGTGATGAAAGGGATCATGGAGCAATGTGATTACAGGGGCCATGGAGCATTTTGAATGCATAGGCCATGGAGCAGTGTTATGACAGGGGTCATGGAGCGTTGTGATGAATGTGGTCATAGTTCATTGTGATGATAAGTGTCCAGGAACATTGTGATGACATGGATCATGGAGCATTGTGAAGACAAGGGCCATGGCGAATTGTGATGACAGGTGTCATGGGGCATTGTGACGACAGTGGTCATCTAGGATTGTGATGAAAGGTAACATGGAGCACTGTGATAACAGGGGCCATGGAGCATTGTGATGACAAAGGTCATGGAGCATTTTGATGACAAGTGTCATGGAACATTTTGATGAGACGGGCATGGAGCATTATGATACCAAGAGTTCTGGAGCATTGTGGTGACAAGGGCATGGAGCATTGTGATGACAAGGGCCATGGCCAATTCTGATGACAGGTGTCATCGGGCATTGTGATGACAGAGGTTATCTAGCATTGTGATGAAAGGTACCATGGATCACTGTGATAACAGGGGCCATGGATCATTGTGATGATAAAGGCCATGGAGCATTTTAATGAAAAGTGTCATGGAGAATTGTGATGAGACGGGCATGGAGCATTATGATGACAAGAGTTCTGGAGCATTGCGTTGACAAGGGAATGGAGCATTGTGATTACAGGGACCATGGAGGAGAGTGATGACATCTGTCATGGAACATTGTGCTGACAGGGGCCATGGAGCATTGTGATGACAGGTATAATGTGGCATTGTAATGACAGTGGTCATAGAGCATTATGATGAAATGGATCATGGAGCAATGTGATTACAGGGACCATGTAGCATTGCGAATGCATAGGCTATGGAGCATTGTGATGACAGGAGTCAAGGAGCATTGTGATGTAAGTGGTCATGGATCATTGTGATGACAAGTGTCCTGGACCATTGTGATGACACGGGTCATGGAGCATTGTGATGGCAAGGGCCATGGCGAATTGTGATGACATGTGTCTTGGGGCATTGTGATGACAGTGGTCATCTAGAATTGTGATAAAAGGTATCATGGAGCACTGTGATGACAGGGGCCATGGAGTATTGTAATGACAAGGCCATGGAACATTGTGATGACAAGTATCATGGAGCTTTGTGATGACACGAGCATTCATCATTATGATGACAAGAGTTCTGGAGCATTGTGATGACAAGGGCATGGAGCATTGTGATTACAGGGTCATGGAGTATTGTGATGACAACTGTCATGGAACATTGTGATGACAGGGTTCATGGAGCATTGTGATTAAAGGGGCCATGGAGCATTTTGATGACAAGGGCAGGCGAACATTTTGATTACCTTGGTAATGGAGCATTGTGATGACATGGGCAGGGAACATTGTGAAGACAGGTGTAATGGAACATTGTGATTACAGGGGACATGGAGCATTTTGATGACATGGGCAGGCAACATTGTGATGATAGTGGTCATGGAGCATTGTGATGAAAGGGGTCATGGAGCACTGTGATCACATGGGCCATGTATAATTGGGATGACAAAGGCCAGGGAGCATTGTGATGACAGTTGTCATGGAGCATTGTGTTGAAAGGGGCATGGAGCATTGTGACGACAATGATCATGGAGCATTGTGAGGAATGGTATCATGGAGCATTGTTCTTAAAAAGGACATGGGTCAGTGTAATGACAAGTATCATGGAGGATGTGATGAAAGGAGTCATGGAGCATTGTGATTAAATGGATCATGAGGCATTTTGATGACAAGAGTCATGGAACATTGTGATGACAGGGCTAATGGAGCATTGTGATGACAAGGGCTATGGAGCATTGTGATGACTGGGGTCATGGAGCATTGTGATGAAAGGGGTCATGGATCACTGCGATGACATGGGTAATGGAGCATTGTGATGATATGAGCATGGAGCATTGTGATGAGAGGGGCCAGGGAGCACTGAGATGACAAGGGCAGGGAACATTGTGATGACAGCAGACATGGACCATTGTGATGATACCTGTCATGGAACATTGTGCTGACAGGGTCTATAGAGCATTGTGATGACAGGTGTCATGTGGCATTGTGATGACAGTGGTCATAGAGCATTGTGATGACAGGGGTCATGGGGCACTGTGATGACACGGGCATGGAGAATTATGATGACAAGAGTTCTGGAGCATTGTGATGACAAGGGTATGGAGCATTGTGATCACAGGGGACAAGGAGCATTTTGATTACATGGGCAGTGAATATTGTGATGACAGGGGTCATGGAGCACTGTGATGACTAATGTCATGGAACATTGTGATGACCGGGATCATGGAGCATTGTGATGAGAGGGGCCTTGGAGCATTATGATGATAGGCGTCATGGGGCATTGTGATGACAGCGGTCTTGGAGCATTGTGATGAAACGGATCATGGAGCAATGTGATTACAGGAGCCATGGAGCATTGTGAATGCATAGGCCATGGAGCAATGAAGTGACAGGGGTCAAGGAGCATTGTGATGTAAGTTGTCATGGAGCATTGTGATGATAAGTGTCCATGAACATTGTGATGACATGGTTCATGGAGCATTGTTATGACAAGTGCCATGGCGAATTGTGATGACAGGTGTCATGGGGCATTGTGATGACAGTGGTCATTTAGAATTGTAATGAAAGGTATCATGGAGGACTCTGACGACAGGGGCCGTGGAGCACTGTGATGACAGTGGTCATCTAGAATTGTGATGAAATATACCAGGGAGCATTGTGATGACAGGGGTCATGGATCACCACAATTATAGGGGCCATGGAGCATTGTGAATACAAAGATCATGGAGCATTGAGATGACAGGGGTCATGGATCATTGTGATGACAAGGGTCCTGGAACCTTGTGATGACACGGTTCATGGAGCATTGTGATGACAAGGTTCTTCAAGCATTGTGATGACACGGGCATGGAGCATTATGATGACAAGAGTTCTGGAGCATTGTGATGAAAAGGGTATGGAGCACTGTGATTACAGGGGACCAGGAGCATTGTGATTACATGGGCAGTGAATATTGTGATGACAAGGGTTCATGGAGCACTGTGATGACAAGTGTCATGGAACATTGTGATGACAGGGTTCATGGAGCATTGTGATGAGAGGGGCCTTGGAGCATTATGATGATAGGCGTCATGGGGTATTGTGATGAGAGTGGTCATAGAACATTGTGATGAAAGGGATCATGAAGCAATGTGATTACAGGGGCCATGGAGCATATTGAATGCATAGGCCATGGAGCAGTGTGATGACAGGGGTCATGAGGCATTGTGATGAATGTGGTCATAGTTCATTGTGATGATAAGTGTCCAGGAACATTGTGATGACATGGATCATGGAGCATTGTGATGACAAGGGCCATGGCGAATTGTGATGACAGGTGTCATGGGGCATTGTGATGACAGTGGTCATCTAGGATTGTGATGAAAGGTAACATGGAGCACTGTGATAACAGGGGCCATGGAGCATTGTGAGGACAAAGGCCATGGAGCATTTTGATGACAAGTGTCATGGAGCATTGTGATGAGACGGGCATGGAGCATTATGATGCCAAGAGTTCTGGAGCATTGTGGTGACAAGGGCATGGAGCATTGTGATGACAAGGGCCATGGCCAATTCTGATGACAGGTGTCTTCGGGCATTGTGATGACAGAGGTTATCTAGCATTGTGATGAAAGGTACCATGGATCACTGTGATAACAGGGGCCATGGAACATTGTGACGATAAAGGCCATGGAGCATTTTAATCAAAAGTGTCATGGAAAATTGTGATGAGAGGGGCATGGAGCATTTTGATGACAAGAGTTCTGGAGCATTGCGTTGACAAGGGAATGGAGCATTGTGATTACAGGGACCATGGAGGATAGTGATGACATCTGTCATGGAACATTGTGCTGACAGGGGCCATGGAGCATTGTGATGACAGGTATAATGTGGCATTGTAATGACAGTGGTCATAGAGCATTGTGATGAAATGGATCATGGAGCAATGTGATTACAGGGACCATGTAGCATTGCGAATGCATAGGCTATGGAGCATTGTGATGACAGGAGTCAAGGAGCATTGTGATGTAAGTGGTCATGGATCATTGTGATGACAAGTGTCCTGGACCATTGTGATTACACGGGTCGTGGAGCATTGTGATGGCAAGGGCCATGGCGAATTGTGATGACATGTGTCTTGGGGCATTGTGATGACAGTGGTCATCTAGAATTGTGATAAATGGTATCATGGAGCACTGTGATGACAGGGGCCATGGAGTATTGTAATGAAAAGGCCATGGAACATTGTGATGACAAGTATCATGGAGCTTTGTGATGACACGAGCATTCATCATTATGATGACAAGGTTCTGGAGCATTGTGATGACAAGGGCATGGAGCATTGTGATTACAGGGTCATGGAGCATTGTGATGACAACTGTCATGGAACATTGTGATGACAGGGTTCATGGAGCATTGTGATTAAGGGGGCCATGGAGCATTTTGATGACAAGGGCAGGCGAACATTTTGATTACATTGGTAATGGAGCATTGTGATGACATGGGCAGGGAACATTGTGAAGACAGGTGTAATGGAACTTTGTGATTACAGGGGACATGGAGCATTTTGATGACATGGGCAGGCAACATTGTGATGACAGGTGTCATGGAGCATTGTGATGACAATTGTCATGTAATGTTGTGCTGACAGGGATCATGGAGCATTGTGATGAGACGGTCATTGGAGCATTGTGATGACAGGCGTACTGGAGCGTTCTGAGGAAAGGTGTCATGGGTCATTGTGATTACAGCGATCATGGAACATTGTGATGACAGTGGTCATGGAGCATTGTAATGACAGGGGCCATGGAGCATTGTGATGACAGGGTTCATGGGGCATTGTGATGACAGTGGTCATGGAGCATTGTGATGAAAGGGGTCATGGAGCACTGTGATCACAGGGGCCATGTATAATTGTGATGACAGTTGTCATGGAGCATTGTGTTGAAAGGGGCATGGAGCATTGTGACGACAATGGTCATGGAGCATTGTGATGACTGGTATCATGGAGCATTGTTCTGAAAAAGTCATGGGGAGTGTAATGACAAGTCTCATGGAGGATGTGATGAAAGGAGTCATGGAGCATTGTGATTAAATGGATCATGAGGCATTTTGATGACAAGAGTCATGGAACATTGTGATGACAGGGCTAATGGAGCATTGTGATGACAAGGGCTATGGAGCATTGTGATGACTGGGGTAATGGAGCATTGTGATGATATGAGCATGGAGCATTGTGATGACAGGGGCCAGGGAGCATTGAGATGACAAGGGCAGGGAATATTGTGATGACAGCAGTCATGGATCATTGTGATGATACCTGTCATGGAACATTGTGCTGACAGGGGCTATAGAGCATTGTGATGACAGGTGTCATGTGGCATTGTGATGACAGTGGTCATAGAGCATTGTGATGACAGGGGTCAAGGAGCATTGTGATGAAAGTGGTCATGGAGCACTGTGATGACACGAGCATGGAGAATTATGATGACAAGAGTTCTGGAGCTATGTGATGACAAGTGTATGGATCATTGTGATTACAGGGGACCAGGAGCATTGTGATTACATGGGAAGTGAATATTGTGATGACAGGGGTCATGGAGCACTGTGATGACTAGTGTCATGGAACATTGTGATGACAGGGATCATGGAGCATTGTGATGAGAGGGGCCTTGGAGCATTATGATGATAGGCGTCATGGGGCATTGTGATGACAGCAGTCTTGGAGCATTGTGATGAAAGGGATCATGGAGCAATGTGATTACAGGAGCCATGGAGCATTGTGAATGCATAGGCCATGGAGCAATGAAATGACAGGGGTCAAGGAGCATTGTGATGTAAGTTGTCATGGAGCATTGTGATGACTATTGTCCATGAACATTGTGATGACATGGTTCATGGAGCATTGTGATGACAGGTGTCATGTGGAATTGTGATGAGAGCAGTCATATAGAATTGTGATGAAAGGTATCAGGGAGGACTCTGATGACAGGGGCCGTGGAGCACTGTGATGACAGTGGTCATCTAGAATTGTGATGAAATATACCAGGGAGCATTGTGATGACAGGGGTCATGGATCACCGCAATTATAGGGGCCATGGAGCATTGTGAATACAAAGATCATGGAGCATTGAGATGACAGGGGTCACGGATCATTGTGATGACAAGGGTCCTGGAACCTTGTGATGACACGGTTCATGGAGCATTGTGATGACAAGGTTCTTCAAGCATTGTGATGACACGGGCATGGAGCATTATGATGACAAGAGTTCTGGAGCATTGTGATGACAAGGGTATGGAGCATTATGATTACAGGGGACCAGGAGCATTGTGATTACATGGGCAGTGAATATTGTGATGACAGGGGTCATGGAGCACTGTGATGACTAGTGTCATGGAACATTGTGATGACATGGATCATGGAGCATTGTGATGACAAGGGCCATGGCGAATTGTGATGACAGGTGTCATGGGGCCTTGTGATGACAGTGGTCATCTAGAATTGTGATGAAAGGTAACATGGAGCACTGTGATAACAGGGGCCATGGAGCATTGTGATGACAAAGGCCATGGAGCATTTTGATGACAAGTGTCATGGAGCATTGTGATGAGACGGGCATGGAGCATTATGATGCCAAGAGTTCTGGAGCATTGTGGTGACAAGGGCATGGAGCATTGTGATGACAAAGGCCATGGAGCATTTTGATGACCAGAGTCATGGAACATTGTGATGACATGGATAATGGAGCATTGTGATGACAAGGGCTATGGAGCATTGTGATGACTGGGGTCATGGAGCATTGTGATGAAAGGGGTCATGGATCACTACGATGACATGGGTAATGGAGCATTGTGATGATATGAGCATGGAAAATTGTGAGGGCAGGGGCCAGGGAGCATTGAGATGACAAGGGCAGGGAACATTTTGATGACAGCAGTCATGGACCATTGTGATGATACCTGTCATGGAACATTGTGCTGACAGGGGCCATAGAGCATTGTGATGACAGGTGTCATGTGGCATTGTGATGACAGTGGTCATAGAGCATTGTGATGAAAAGGATCATGGAACAATGTGATTACAGGGGCCATGGAGCATTGTGAATACATAGGCCATGGAGCATTGTGATGACAGGGGTCAAGGAGCATTGTGATGAAAGTGGACATGGAGCACTGTGATGACACGGGCATGGAGCATTATGATGACAAGAGTTCTGGAGCATTGTGATGACAAGGGTATGGAGCATTGTGATTACAGGGGACCAGGAGCATTGTGATTACATGGGCAGTGAATATTGTGATGACAGGGGTTAATGGAGCACTGTGTTGACTAGTGTCATGGATCATTGTGATGACAGGGATCATGGAGCATTGTGATGAGAGGGGCCTTGGAGCATTATGATGATAGGCGTCATGGGGCATTTTGATGACAGCGGTCTTGGAGCATTGTGATTAAAGGGATCATGGAGCAATGTGATTACAGGGGCCATGGAGCATTGTGAATGCATAGGCCATGGAGCAATGAAATGACAGGGGTCAAGGAGCATTGTGATGTAAGTTGTCATGGAGCATTGTGATCACAAGTGTCCATGAATATTGTGATGACATCGTTCATGGAGCATTGTGATGACAGGTGTCATGGGGAATTGTGATGACAGTGGTCATGTAGAATTGTAATGAAAAGTATCATGGAGGACTCTGATGACAGGGGCCGTGGAGCACTGTGATGACAGTGGTCATCTAGAATTGTGATGAAATATACCAGGGAGTATTGTGATGACAGGGGTCATGGATCATCGCAATTATAGGGGCCATGGAGCATTGTGAATACAAAGATCATGGAGCATTGAGATGACAGGGGTCATGGATCATTGTGATGACAAGTGTCCTGGAACCTGGTGATGACACGGTTCATGGAGCATTTGATGACAAGGTTCTTCAAGCATTGTGATGACACGGGCATGGAGCATTATGAAGACAAGAGTTCTGGAGCATTGTGATGAAAAGGGTATGGAGCACTGTGATTACAGGGGACCAGGAGCATTGTGATTACATGGGCAGTGAATATTGTGATGACAGGGGTTCATGGAGCACTGTGATGACAAGTGTCATGGAACATTGTGATGACAGGGTTCATGGAGCATTGTGATGAGAGGGGCCTTGGAGCTTTATGATGATAGGCGTCATGGGGTATTGTGATGAGAGTGGTCATAGAACATTGTGATGAAAGGGATCATGGAGCAATGTGATTAAAGGGGCCATGGAGCATTTTGAATGCATAGGCCATGGAGCAGTGTGATGACAGGGGTCATGGATCACCGCAATTATAGGGGCCATGGAGCATTGTGAATACAAAGATCATGGAGCATTGAGATGACAGGGGTCATGGAGTATTGTAATGACAAGGCCATGGAACATTGTAATGACAAGTATCATGGAGCTTTGTGATGACACGAGCATTCATCTTTATGATGACAAGAGTTCTGGAGCATTGTGATGACAAGGGCATGGAGCATTGTGATTACAGGGTCATGGAGCATTGTGATGACAACTGTCATGGAACATTGTGATGACAGGGTTCATGGAGCATTGTGATTAAAGGGGCCATGGAGCATTTTGATGACAAGGGCAGGCGAACATTTTGATTACATTGATAATGGAGCATTGTGATGACATGGGCAGGGAACATTGTGAAGACAGGTGTAATGGAACATTGTGATTACAGGGGACATGGAGCATTTTGATGACATGGGCAGGCAACATTGTGATGACAGGTGTCTTGGAGCATTGTGAAGACAATTGTCATGTAACTTTGTGCTGACAGGGATCATGGAGCATTGTGATGACAGGCGTACTCGAGCCTTCTTAGGAATGGTGTCATGAGTCATTGTGATTACAGCGCCCATGGAACATTGTGATGACAGTGGTCATGGAGCATTGTGATGAAAGGGGTCATGAAGCACTGTGATCACAGGAGCCATGTATAATTGTGATGACAAAGGCCATGGAGCATTGTGATGACAGTTGTCATGGAGCATTGTGTTGAATGGGGCATGGAGCATTGTGACGACAATGGTCATGGAGCATTGTGATGACTGGTATCATGGAGCATTGTTCTGAAAAAGGTCATGGGGCAGTGTAATGACAAGTATCATGGAGGATGTGATGAATGGAGTCATGGAGCATTGTGATTAAATGGATCATGAGGCATTTTGATGACAAGAGTCATGGTACATTGTGATGACAGGGCTAATGGAGCATTGTGATGACAAGGTCTATGGAGCATTGTGATGACTGGGGTCATGGGGCATGGTGATGACAGTGGTCATGAAGCATTGTGATGACAAAGACCACGGAGCATTGTGATGACAGGTGTCATGCAGCATTGTGATGAAAGGGGTCATGGAGCACTGTGATTACAGGGGCCATGTATAATTGTGATGACAAAAGCCATGGAGAATTGTGATGACAGTTGTCATGGAGCATTGTGTTGAAAGGGGCATGGAGCATTGTGACGACAATGGTCATGGAGCATTGTGATGACTGGTATCATGGAGCATTGTTCTGAAAAAGGTCATGGGGCAGTGTAATGACAAGTATCATGGAGGATGTGATGAAAGGAGTCATGGAGCATTGTGATTAAATGGATCATGAGGCATTTTGATGACAAGAGTCATGGAACATTGTGATGACAGGGCTAATGGAGCATTGTGATGACAAGGGCTATGGAGCATTGTGATGACAGGTGTCATGCAGCATTGTGATGAAAGGGGTCATGGATCACTACGATGACATGGGTAATGGAGCATTGTGATGATACGGGCATGGAGCAATGTGATGACAGGGGTCATGCAGCATTGTGATGACAGGGGCCATGCAGCATTGTGATGACATGGGCATGGAGCATAGTGATGACAAGAGTTCTGGAGCATTTTGATGACAAGGGCATGGATCATTTTGATGACAGGGGCCATGAAGCATTGAGATGACAAGGGAATGGAGCATTGTGATGAAAGCGGTCCTGGAGAATTGTGAGGAAACGGGTCATGGATTATTGTGATGGAAGGGTTCCTGGAGCATTCTGATGACAAGCGCCATGGAGCATTTTAATGAAAGGGGTACTGGAGCATTGTACAGAAATGGTTCATGGATCATCGTGATTACACGGATCATGGAATATTGTGATGACAAGGGTTTCGGAGCATTGTGACGACAGGGGTCATGGAGCATTGTAATAGCAGGGGTGATGGGGCATTGTGATGACAGGGGCATGGAGCATTGTGATGACAGAAGTCATAGAATATTGTGATGACAAGGGCCATGGAGCATTGTCATGAAAGGTCTTATGTGGCATTGTGATGAGAGTGGTCATGGAGCATTGTGAAAAATGTTGTCCTGAAGCACTGTTATTAAAGGGGCCATGTAGAATTTTGATGACAAAGGCCATGGAGCATTGTGATGACAGGCATCATGGAGCAATTTGATGAAAGTGGTCATGGAGCATTGTGATGAAATGCGCCATGGAACATTGTGAAGACAAGTGTCCTGGAGCATTGTGATGACAAGGGCCATGGCCAATTCTGATGACAGGTGTCATGGAGCATTGTGATGACAGTGGTCATCTATCATTATGATGAAAGGTATCACGGAGCACTGTGATGACAGGGGCCATGGAGCATTGTGATGACACGGGCATGGAGCATTATGATGAGAAGTGATCTGGAGCATTGCGATGACAAGCGTATGGAGCATTGCGATTACAGGGGCCAGGGAGCATTGAGATGACAAGGGCAGGGAACATTGTGATGACAGCGGTCATGGATCCTTGTGATGATATCTGTCATGGAACATTGTGCTGACAGGGGCCATAGAGCATTGTGATGACAGGTGTCGTGTGGCCTTGTGATGACAGTGGTCATAGAGCATTGTGAGGAAAAGGATCATGGAGCAATGTGATTACAGGGGCCATGGAGCATTGTGTATGCATAGGCCATGGAGCAATGAAATGACAGGGGTCAAGGAGCATTGTGATGTAAGTTGTCATGGAGCATTGTGATGACTATTGTCCATGAACATTGTGATGACATGGTTCATGGAGGATTGTGATGACAGGTGTCATGTGGAATTGTGAGGAGAGCAGTCATATAGAATTGTGATGAAAGGTATCAGGGAGGACTCTGATGACAGGGGCCGTGGAGCACTGTGATGACAGTGGTCATCTAGAATTGTGATGAAATATACCAGGGAGCATTGTGATGACAGGGGTCATGGATCACCGCAATTATAGGGGCCATGGAGCATTGTGAATACAAAGATCATTGAGCATTGAGATGACAGGGGTCATGGATCATTGTGATGACAAGAGTCCTGGAAACTTGTGATGACACGGTTCATGGAGCATTGTGATGACAAGGTTCTTCAAGCATTGTGATGACACGGGCATGGAGCATTATGATGACAAGAGTTCTGGAGCATTGTGATGAAAAGGGTATGGAGCACTGTGATTACAGGGGACCAGGAGCATTGTGATTACATGGGCAGTGAATATTGTGATGACAGGGGTCATGGAGCACTGTGATGACTAGTGTCATGGAACATTGTGATGACAGGGATCATGGAGCATTGTGATGAGAGGGGCCTTAGAGCATTATGATGATAGGCGTCATGGGGCATTGTGATGACAGCGGTCTTGGAGCATTGTGATGAAAGGGGTCATGGAGCACTGTGATCACAGGGGCCATGTATAATTGTGATGACAAAGGCCATGGAGCATTGTGATGACAGTTTTCATGGAGCATTGTGTTGAAAGGGGCATGGAGCATTGTGACGACAATGGTCATGGAGCATTGTGATGACTGGTATCATGGAGCATTGTTCTGAAAAAGGTCATGGGGCAGTGTAATGACAAGTATCATGGAGGATGAGATGAAAGGTATCATGGAGCATTGTGATTAAATGGATCATGAGGCATTTTGATGACAAGAGTCATGGAACATTGTGATGACAGGGCTAATGGAGCATTGTGATGACAAGGGCTATGGAGCATTGTGATGACTGGGGTCATGGAGCATTGTGATGAAAGGGGTCATGGATCACTACGATGACATGGGTAATGGAGCATTGTGATGATATGAGCATGGAGCATTGTGATGACAGGGGCCAGGGAGCATTGAGAATGACAGGGGCAGGGAACATTGTGATGACAGCAGTCATGAATCTTTTTGATGATACCTGTCATGGAACATTGTGCTGACAGGGGCTATAGAGCATTGTGATGACAGGTGTCATGTGGCATTGTGATGACAGTGGTCATAGAGCATTGTGATGAAAAGGATCATGGAGCAATGTGATTACAGGTGCCATGGAGCATTGTGAATACATAAGCCATGGAGCATTGTGATGACAGGGGTCAAGGAGCATTGTTATGAAAGTGGACCTGGAGCACTGTGAGGACACGGGCATGCAGCATTTTGATGACAAGAGTTCTGGAGCATTGTGATGACAAGTGTATGGAGCATTGTGATGACAAGGGCCATGGCCAATTCTGATGACAGGTGTCATCGGGCATTGTGATGACAGAGGTTATCTAGCATTGTGATGAAAGGTACCATGGATCACTGTGATAACAGGGGCCATGGAGCATTGTGATGATAAAGACCATGGAGCATTTTAACGAAAAGTGTCATGGAGAATTGTGATGAGACGGGCATGGAGCATTATGATGACAAGAGTTCTGGAGCATTGCGTTGACAAGGGAATGGAGCATTGTGATTACAGGGACCATGGAGGAGAGTGATGACATCTGTCATGGAACATTGTGCTGACAGGGGCCATGGAGCATTGTGATGACAGGTATAATGTGGCATTGTAATGACAGTGGTCATAGAGCATTGTGATGAAATGGATCATGGAGCAATGTGATTACAGGGACCATGTAGCATTGCGAATGCATAGGCTATGGAGCATTGTGATGACAGGAGTCAAGGAGCATTGTGATGTAAGTGGTCATGGATCATTGTGATGACAAGTGTCCTGGACCACTGTGATGACACGGGTCATGGAGCATTGTGATGGCAAGGGCCATGGCGAATTGTGATAACATGTGTCTTGGGGCATTGTGATGACAGTGGTCATGTAGAATTGTAATGAAAGGTATCATGGAGCACTGTGATGACAGGGGCCATGGAGTATTGTAATGACAAGGCCATGGAACATTGTGATGACAAGTATCATGGAGCTTTGTGATGACACGAGCATTCATCATTATGATGACAAGAGTTCTGGAGCATTGTGATGACAAGGGCATGGAGCATTGTGATTACAGGGTCATGGATCATTGTGATGACAACTGTCATGGAACATTGTGATGACAGGGTTCATGGAGCATTGTGATTAAAGGGGCCATGGAGCATTTTGATGACAAGGGCAGGCGAACATTTTGATTACATTGGTAATGGAGCATTGTGATGACATGGGCAGGGAACATTGTGAAGACAGGTGTAATGGAACATTGTGATTACAGGGGACATGGAGCATTTTGATGACATGGGCAGGCAACATTGTGATGACAGGTGTCATGGAGCATTGTGATGACAATTGTCATGGAACGTTGTGCTGACAGGGATCATGCAGCATTGTGATGAGACGGTCATTGGAGCATTGTGATGACAGGCGTACTGGAGCCTTCTGAGGAAAGGTGTCATGGGTCATTGTGATTACAGCGATCATGGAACATTGTGATGACAGTGGTCATGGAGCATTGTAATGACAGGGGCCATGGAGCATTGTGATGACAGGGGTCATGGGGCATTGTGATCACAGGGGCCATGTATAATTGTGATGACAAAGGCCATGGAGCATTGTGATGACAGTTGTCATGGAGCATTGTGTTGAAAGGGGCATGGAGCATTGTGACGACAATGGTCATGGAGCATTGTGATGACTGGTATCATGGAGCATTGTTCTGAAAAAGGTCATGGGGCAGTGTAATGACAAGAATCATGGAGGATGTGATGAAAGGAGTCATGGAGCATTGTGATTAAATGGATCATGAGGCATTTTGATGACAAGAGTCATGGAACATTGTGATGACAGGGCTAATGGAGCATTGTGATGACAAGGGCTATGGAGCATTGTGATGACTGGGGTCATGGAGCATTGTGATGAAAGGGGTCATGGATCACTACGATGACATGGGTAATGGAGCATTGTGATGATATGAGCATGGAGCATTGTGAGGACAGGGGCCAGGGAGCATTGAGATGACAAGGGCAGGGAACATTGTGATGAGAGCAGTCATGGATCATTGTGATGATACCTGTCATGGAACATTGTGCTGACAGGGGCTATAGAGCATTGTGATGACAGGTGTCATGTGGTATTGTGATGACAGTGGTCATAGAGCATTGTGATGACAGGGGTCAAGGGGCATTGTGATGAAAGTGGTCATGGAGCACTGTGATGACACGGGCATGGAGAATTATGATGACAAGTGTTCTGGAGCATTGTGATGACAAGGGTATGGAGCATTGTGATTAGAGGGGACCAGGAGCATTGTGATTACATGGGCAGTGAATATTGTGATGACAGGGGTCATGGAGCACTGTGATGACTAGTGTCATGGAACATTGTGATGACAGGGATCATGGAGCATTGTGATAAGAGGGGCCTTGGAGCATTATGATGATAGGCATCATGGGGCATTGTGATGACAGCGGTCTTGGAGCATTGTGATGAAAGGAATCATGGAGCAATGTGATTACAGGAGCCATGGAGCATTGTGAATGCATAGGCCATGGAGCAATGAAATGACAGGGGTCAAGGAGCATTGTGATGTAAGTTGTCATGGAGCATTGTGATGACAAGTGTCCATGAATATTGTGATGACATGGTTCATGGAGCATTGTGATGACAAGTGCCATGGCGAATTGTGATGACAGGTGTCATGGGGCATTGTGATGACAGTTGTCATGTAGAATTGTAATGAAAGGTATCATGGAGGACTCTGACGACAAGGGCCGTGGAGCACTGTGATGACAGTGGTCATCTAGAATTGTGATGAAATATACCAGGGAGCATTGTGATGACAAATGCCATGGCGAATTGTGATGACAGGTGTCATGGGGCATTGTGATGACAGTTGTCATGTAGAATTGTAATGAAAGGTATCATGGAGGACTCTGACGACAGGGGCCGTGGAGCACTGTGATGACAGTGGTCATCTAGAATTGTGATGAAATATACCAGGGAGCATTGTGATGACAGGGGTCATGGATCACTGCAATTATAGGGGCCATGGAGCATTTTGAATACAAAGATCATGGAGCATTGAGATGACAGGGGTCATGGATAATTGTGATGACAAGGGTCCTGGAACCTTGTGATGACACGGTTCATGGAGCATTGTGATGACAAAGTTCTTCAAGCATTGTGATGACACGGGCATGGAGCATTATGATGACAACAGTTCTGGAGCATTGTGATGAAAAGGGTATGGAGCACTGTGATTACAGGGGACCAGGAGCATTGTGATTACATGGGAAGTGTATATTGTGATGACAGGGGTTCATGGAGCACTGTGATGACAAGTGTCATGGAACATTGTGATGACAGGGTTCATGGAGCATTGTGATGAGAGGGGCCTTGGAGCATTATGATGATAGGCGTCATGGGGTATTGTGATGAGAGTGGTCATAGAACATTGTGATGAAATGGATCATGGAGCAATGTGATTACAGGGGCCATGGAGCATTTTGAATGCATAGGCCATGGAGCAGTGTGATGACAGGGGTCATGGAGCATTGTGATGAATGTGGTCATAGTTCATTGTGATGATAAGTGTCCAAGAACATTGTGATGACATGGATCATGGAGCATTGTGTTGACAAGGGCCATGGGGAATTGTGTTGACAGGTGTCATGGGGCATTGTGATGACAGTGGTCATCTAGAATTGTGATGAAAGGTAACATGGAGCACTGTGATAACAGGGGCCATGGAGCATTGTGATGACAAAGGCCATGGAGCATTTTGATGACAAGTGTCATGGAGCATTGTGATGAGACGGACATGGAGCATTATGATGCCAAGAGTTCTGGAGCATTGTGGTGACAAGGGCATGGAGCATTGTGATGACAAGGGCCATGGCCAATTCTGATGACAGGTGTCCTCGGGCATTGTGATGACAGAGGTTATCTAGCACTGTGATGAAAGGTACCATGGATCACTGTGATAACAGGGCCATGGAGCATTGTGATGATAAAGGCCATGGAGCATTTTAATGAAAAGTGTCATGGAGAATTGTGATGAGACGGGCATGGAGCATTTTGATGACAAGAGTTCTGGAGCATTGCGTTGACAAGGGAATGGAGCATTGTGATTACAGGGACCATGGAGGAGAGTGATGACATCTGTCATGGAACATTGTGCTGACAGGGGCCATGGAGCATTGTGATGACAGGTATAATGTGGCATTGTAATGACAGTGGTCATAGAGCATTGTGATGAAATGGATCATGGAGCAATGTGATTACAGGGACCATGTAGCATTGCGAATGCATAGGCTATGGAGCATTGTGATGACAGGAGTCAAGGAGCATTGTGATGTATGTGGTCATGGACCATTGTGATGACAAGTGTCCTGGACCATTGTGATGACACGGGTCATGGAGCCTTGTGATGGCAAGGGCCATGGCGAATTGTGATGACATGTGTCTTGGGGCATTGTGATGACAGTGGTCATCTAGAATTGTGATAAAAGGTATCATGGAGCACTGTGATGACAGGGGCCATGGAGTATTGTAAAGACAAGGCCATGGAACATTGTGATGACAAGTATCATGGAGCTTTGTGATGACACGAGCATTCATCATTATGATGACAAGAGTTCTGGAGCATTGTGATGACAAGGGCATGGAGCATTGTGATTACAGGGTCATGGAGCATTGTGATGACAACTGTCATGGAACATTGTGATGACAGGGTTCATGGAGCATTGTGATTAAAGGGGCCATGGAGCATTTTGATGACAAGGGCAGGCGAACATTTTGATTACATTGGTAATGGAGCATTGTGATGACATGGGCAGGGAACACTGTGAAGACAGGTGTAATGGAACATTGTGAATACAGGGGACATGGAGCATTTTGATGACATGGGCAGGCAACATTGTGATGACAGGTGTCATGGAGCATTGGGATGACAATTGTCATGGAACGTTGTGCTGACAGGGATCATGGAGCAATGTGATGAGAAGGTCATTGGAGCATTGTGATGACAGGCGTACTGGAGCCTTCTGAGGAAAGGTGTCATGGGTCATTGTGATTACAGCGATCATGGAACATTGTGATGACAGTGGTCATGGAGCATTGTAATGACAGGGGCCATGGAGCATTGTGATGACAGGGGTCATGGGGCATTGTGATGACAGTGGTCATGGAGCATTGTGATGAAAGGGGTCATGGAGCACTGTGATCACAGGGGCCATGTATAATTGTGATGACAAAGACCATGGAGCATTGTGATGACAGTTGTCATGGAGCATTGTGTTGAAAGGGGCATGGAGCATTGTGATGACAAGTGTATGGAGCACTATGATTACAGGGGACCAGGAGCATTGTGATTACATGGGCAGTGAATATTGTGATGACAGGGGTCTTGGAGCACTGTGATGACTAGTGTCATGGAACATTGTGATGACAGGGATCATGGAGCATTGTGATGAGAGGGGCCTTAGAGCATTATGATGATAGGCGTCATGGGGCATTGTGATGACAGCGGTCTTGGAGCATTGTGATGAAAGGGATCATGGAGCAATGTGCTTACAGGAGCCATGGAGCATTGTGAATGCATAGGCCATGGAGCAATGAAATGACAGGGGTCAAGGAGCATTGTGATGTAAGATGTCATGGAGCACTGTGATGACAAGTGTCCATGAACATTGTGATGACATGGTTCATGGAGCATTGTGATGACAAGTGCCATGGCGAATTGTGATGACAGGTGTCATGGGGCATTGTGTTGAAAGGGGCATGGAGCATTGTGACGACAATGGTCATGGAGCATTGTGATGACTGGTATCATGGAGCATTGTTCTGAAAAAGGTCATGGGGCAGTGTAATGACAAGTATCATGGAGGATGTGATGAAAGGAGTCATGGAGCATTGTGATTAAATGGATCATGAGGAATTTTGATGACAAGTGTCATGGAACATTGTGATGACAGGGCTAATGGAGCATTTTGATGGCAAGGGCTATGGAGCATTGTGATGACAGGTGTCATGCAGCATTGTGATGAAAGGGGTCATGGATCACTACGATGACATGGGTAATGGAGCATTTTGATGATATGGGCATGGAGCATTGTGATAACAGGGGCCAGGGAGCATTGAGATGACAAGAGCAGGGAACATTGTGATGAGAGCAGTCATGGATCATTGTGATGATACCTGTCATGGAACATTGTGCTGACAGGGGCTATAGAGCATTGTGATGACAGGTGTCATGTGGCATTGTGATGACAGTCGTCATAGAGCATTGTGATGACAGGGGTCAAGGAGCATTGAGAAGAAAGTGGTCATGGAGCACTGTGATGACACGGGCATGGAGCATTATGATGACAAGAGTTCTGGAGCATTGTGATGACAAGGGTATGGAGCATTGTGATTACAGGGGACCAGGAGCATTGTGATTACATGGGCAGTGAATATTGTGATGACAGGGGTCATGGAGCACTGTGATGACTAGTGTCATGGAACATTGTGATGACAGGGATCATGGAGCATTGTGATGAGAGGGGCCTTAGAGCATTATGATGATAGGCGTCATGGGGCATTGTGATGACAGCGGTCTTAGAGCATTGTGATGAAAGGGATCATGGAGCAATGTGCTTACAGGAGCCATGGAGCATTGTTAATGCATAGGCAATGGAGCAATGAAATGACAGGGGTCAAGGAGCATTGTGATGTAAGATGTCATGGAGCATTGTGATGACAAGTGTCCATGAACATTGTGATGACATGGTTCATGGAGCATTGTGATGACAAGTGCCATGGCGAATTGTGAAGACAGGTGTCATGGGGCACTGTGTTGAAAGGGGCATGGAGCATTGTGACGACAATGGTCATGGAGCATTGTGATGACTGGTATCATGGAGCATTGTTCTGAAAAAGGTCATGGGGCAGTGTAATGACAAGTATCATGGAGGATGTGATGAAAGGAGTCATGGAGCATTGTGATTAAATGGATCATGAGGCATTTTGATGACAAGAGTCATGGAACATTGTGATGACAGGGCTAATGGAGCATTGTGATGACAAGGGCTATGGAGCATTGTGATGACAGGTGTCATGCAGCATTGTGATGAAAGGGGTCATGGATCACTACGATGACATGGGTAATGGAGCATTGTGATGATACGGGCATGGAGCAATGTGATGACAGGGGTCATGCAGCATTGTGATGACAGGGGCCATGCAGCATTGTGATGACATGGGCATGGAGCATAGTGATGACAAGAGTTCTGGAGCATTTTGATGACAAGGGCATAGATCATTTTGATGACAGGGGCCATGAAGCATTGAGATGACAAGGGAATGGAGCATTGTGATGAAAGCGGTCCTGGAGAATTGTGAGGAAACGGGTCATGGATTATTGTGATGGAAGGGTTCCTGGAGCATTCTGATGACATGCGCCATGGAGCATTTTAATGAAAGGGGTACTGAAGCATTGTACAGAAATGGTTCATGGATCATCGTGATTACACAGATCATGGAATATTGTGATGACAAGGGTTTCGGAGCATTGTGACGACAGGGGTCATGGAGCATTGTAATAGCAGGGGTGATGGGGCATTGTGATGACAGGGGCATGGAGCATTGTGATGACAGAAGTCATAGAATATTGTGATGACAAGGGCCATGGAGCATTGTCATGAAAGGTCTTATCTGGCATTGTGATGAGAGTGGTCATGGAGCATTGTGATAAATGTTGTCCTGAAGCACTGTTATTAAAGGGGCCATGTAGAATTTTGATGACAAAGGCCATGGAGCATTGTGATGACAGGCATCATGGAGCAATTTGATGAAAGTGGTCATGGAGCATTGTGATGAAATGGGCCATGGAACATTGTGAAGACAAGTGTCCTGGAGCATTGTGATGACAAGGGCCATGGCCAATTCTGATGACAGGTGTCATGGAGCATTGTGATGACAGTGGTCATCTATCATTATGATGAAAGGTATCACGGAGCACTGTGATGACAGGGGCCATGGAGCATTGTGATGACACGGGCATGGAGCATTATGATGAGAAGTGATCTGGAGCATTGCGATGACAAGGGTATGGAGCATTGCGATTACAGGGGCCAGGGAGCATTGAGATGACAAGGGCAGGGAACATTGTGATGACAGCGGTCATGGATCCTTGTGATGATATCTGTCATGGAACATTGTGCTGACAGGGGCCATAGAGCATTGTGATGACAGGTGTCGTGTGGCCTTGTGATGACAGTGGTCATAGAGCATTGTGATGAAAAGGATCATGGAGCAATGTGATTACAGGGGCCATGGAGCATTGTGTATGCATAGGCCATGGAGCAATGAAATGACAGGGGTCAAGGAGCATTGTGATGTAAGTTGTCATGGAGCATTGTGATGAGACGGGCATGGAGCATTATGATGCCAAGAGTTCTGGAGCATTGTGGTGACAAGGGCATGGAGCATTGTGATGACAAGGGCCATGGCCAATTCTGATGACAGGTGTCATCGGGCATTGTGATGACAGAGGTTATCTAGCATTGTGATGAAAGGTACCATGGATCACTGTGATAACAGGGGCCATGGAGCATTGTGATGATAAAGACCATGGAGCATTTTAACGAAAAGTGTCATGGAGAATTGTGATGAGACGGGCATGGAGCATTATGATGACAAGAGTTCTGGAGCATTGCGTTGACAAGGGAATGGAGCATTGTGATTACAGGGACCATGGAGGAGAGTGATGACATCTGTCATGGAACATTGTGCTGACAGGGGCCATGGAGCATTGTGATGACAGGTATAATGTGGCATTGTAATGACAGTGGTCATAGAGCATTGTGATGAAATGGATCATGGAGCAATGTGATTACAGGGACCATGTAGCATTGCGAATGCATAGGCTATGGAGCATTGTGATGACAGGAGTCAAGGAGCATTGTGATGTAAGTGGTCATGGATCATTGTGATGACAAGTGTCCTGGACCACTGTGATGACACGGGTCATGGAGCATTGTGATGGCAAGGGCCATGGCGAATTGTGATAACATGTGTCTTGGGGCATTGTGATGACAGTGGTCATGTAGAATTGTAATGAAAGGTATCATGGAGCACTGTGATGACAGGGGCCATGGAGTATTGTAATGACAAGGCCATGGAACATTGTGATGACAAGTATCATGGAGCTTTGTGATGACACGAGCATTCATCATTATGATGACAAGAGTTCTGGAGCATTGTGATGACAAGGGCATGGAGCATTGTGATTACAGGGTCATGGATCATTGTGATGACAACTGTCATGGAACATTGTGATGACAGGGTTCATGGAGCATTGTGATTAAAGGGGCCATGGAGCATTTTGATGACAAGGGCAGGCGAACATTTTGATTACATTGGTAATGGAGCATTGTGATGACATGGGCAGGGAACATTGTGAAGACAGGTGTAATGGAACATTGTGATTACAGGGGACATGGAGCATTTTGATGACATGGGCAGGCAACATTGTGATGACAGGTGTCATGGAGCATTGTGATGACAATTGTCATGGAACGTTGTGCTGACAGGGATCATGCAGCATTGTGATGAGACGGTCATTGGAGCATTGTGATGACAGGCGTACTGGAGCCTTCTGAGGAAAGGTGTCATGGGTCATTGTGATTACAGCGATCATGGAACATTGTGATGACAGTGGTCATGGAGCATTGTAATGACAGGGGCCATGGAGCATTGTGATGACAGGGGTCATGGGGCATTGTGATCACAGGGGCCATGTATAATTGTGATGACAAAGGCCATGGAGCATTGTGATGACAGTTGTCATGGAGCATTGTGTTGAAAGGGGCATGGAGCATTGTGACGACAATGGTCATGGAGCATTGTGATGACTGGTATCATGGAGCATTGTTCTGAAAAAGGTCATGGGGCAGTGTAATGACAAGAATCATGGAGGATGTGATGAAAGGAGTCATGGAGCATTGTGATTAAATGGATCATGAGGCATTTTGATGACAAGAGTCATGGAACATTGTGATGACAGGGCTAATGGAGCATTGTGATGACAAGGGCTATGGAGCATTGTGATGACTGGGGTCATGGAGCATTGTGATGAAAGGGGTCATGGATCACTACGATGACATGGGTAATGGAGCATTGTGATGATATGAGCATGGAGCATTGTGAGGACAGGGGCCAGGGAGCATTGAGATGACAAGGGCAGGGAACATTGTGATGAGAGCAGTCATGGATCATTGTGATGATACCTGTCATGGAACATTGTGCTGACAGGGGCTATAGAGCATTGTGATGACAGGTGTCATGTGGTATTGTGATGACAGTGGTCATAGAGCATTGTGATGACAGGGGTCAAGGGGCATTGTGATGAAAGTGGTCATGGAGCACTGTGATGACACGGGCATGGAGAATTATGATGACAAGTGTTCTGGAGCATTGTGATGACAAGGGTATGGAGCATTGTGATTAGAGGGGACCAGGAGCATTGTGATTACATGGGCAGTGAATATTGTGATGACAGGGGTCATGGAGCACTGTGATGACTAGTGTCATGGAACATTGTGATGACAGGGATCATGGAGCATTGTGATAAGAGGGGCCTTGGAGCATTATGATGATAGGCATCATGGGGCATTGTGATGACAGCGGTCTTGGAGCATTGTGATGAAAGGAATCATGGAGCAATGTGATTACAGGAGCCATGGAGCATTGTGAATGCATAGGCCATGGAGCAATGAAATGACAGGGGTCAAGGAGCATTGTGATGTAAGTTGTCATGGAGCATTGTGATGACAAGTGTCCATGAATATTGTGATGACATGGTTCATGGAGCATTGTGATGACAAGTGCCATGGCGAATTGTGATGACAGGTGTCATGGGGCATTGTGATGACAGTTGTCATGTAGAATTGTAATGAAAGGTATCATGGAGGACTCTGACGACAAGGGCCGTGGAGCACTGTGATGACAGTGGTCATCTAGAATTGTGATGAAATATACCAGGGAGCATTGTGATGACAAATGCCATGGCGAATTGTGATGACAGGTGTCATGGGGCATTGTGATGACAGTTGTCATGTAGAATTGTAATGAAAGGTATCATGGAGGACTCTGACGACAGGGGCCGTGGAGCACTGTGATGACAGTGGTCATCTAGAATTGTGATGAAATATACCAGGGAGCATTGTGATGACAGGGGTCATGGATCACTGCAATTATAGGGGCCATGGAGCATTTTGAATACAAAGATCATGGAGCATTGAGATGACAGGGGTCATGGATAATTGTGATGACAAGGGTCCTGGAACCTTGTGATGACACGGTTCATGGAGCATTGTGATGACAAAGTTCTTCAAGCATTGTGATGACACGGGCATGGAGCATTATGATGACAACAGTTCTGGAGCATTGTGATGAAAAGGGTATGGAGCACTGTGATTACAGGGGACCAGGAGCATTGTGATTACATGGGAAGTGTATATTGTGATGACAGGTGTTCATGGAGCACTGTGATGACAAGTGTCATGGAACATTGTGATGACAGGGTTCATGGAGCATTGTGATGAGAGGGGCCTTGGAGCATTATGATGATAGGCGTCATGGGGTATTGTGATGAGAGTGGTCATAGAACATTGTGATGAAATGGATCATGGAGCAATGTGATTACAGGGGCCATGGAGCATTTTGAATGCATAGGCCATGGAGCAGTGTGATGACAGGGGTCATGGAGCATTGTGATGAATGTGGTCATAGTTCATTGTGATGATAAGTGTCCAAGAACATTGTGATGACATGGATCATGGAGCATTGTGTTGACAAGGGCCATGGGGAATTGTGTTGACAGGTGTCATGGGGCATTGTGATGACAGTGGTCATCTAGAATTGTGATGAAAGGTAACATGGAGCACTGTGATAACAGGGGCCATGGAGCATTGTGATGACAAAGGCCATGGAGCATTTTGATGACAAGTGTCATGGAGCATTGTGATGAGACGGACATGGAGCATTATGATGCCAAGAGTTCTGGAGCATTGTGGTGACAAGGGCATGGAGCATTGTGATGACAAGGGCCATGGCCAATTCTGATGACAGGTGTCCTCGGGCATTGTGATGACAGAGGTTATCTAGCACTGTGATGAAAGGTACCATGGATCACTGTGATAACAGGGCCATGGAGCATTGTGATGATAAAGGCCATGGAGCATTTTAATGAAAAGTGTCATGGAGAATTGTGATGAGACGGGCATGGAGCATTTTGATGACAAGAGTTCTGGAGCATTGCGTTGACAAGGGAATGGAGCATTGTGATTACAGGGACCATGGAGGAGAGTGATGACATCTGTCATGGAACATTGTGCTGACAGGGGCCATGGAGCATTGTGATGACAGGTATAATGTGGCATTGTAATGACAGTGGTCATAGAGCATTGTGATGAAATGGATCATGGAGCAATGTGATTACAGGGACCATGTAGCATTGCGAATGCATAGGCTATGGAGCATTGTGATGACAGGAGTCAAGGAGCATTGTGATGTATGTGGTCATGGACCATTGTGATGACAAGTGTCCTGGACCATTGTGATGACACGGGTCATGGAGCCTTGTGATGGCAAGGGCCATGGCGAATTGTGATGACATGTGTCTTGGGGCATTGTGATGACAGTGGTCATCTAGAATTGTGATAAAAGGTATCATGGAGCACTGTGATGACAGGGGCCATGGAGTATTGTAAAGACAAGGCCATGGAACATTGTGATGACAAGTATCATGGAGCTTTGTGATGACACGAGCATTCATCATTATGATGACAAGAGTTCTGGAGCATTGTGATGACAAGGGCATGGAGCATTGTGATTACAGGGTCATGGAGCATTGTGATGACAACTGTCATGGAACATTGTGATGACAGGGTTCATGGAGCATTGTGATTAAAGGGGCCATGGAGCATTTTGATGACAAGGGCAGGCGAACATTTTGATTACATTGGTAATGGAGCATTGTGATGACATGGGCAGGGAACACTGTGAAGACAGGTGTAATGGAACATTGTGAATACAGGGGACATGGAGCATTTTGATGACATGGGCAGGCAACATTGTGATGACAGGTGTCATGGAGCATTGGGATGACAATTGTCATGGAACGTTGTGCTGACAGGGATCATGGAGCAATGTGATGAGAAGGTCATTGGAGCATTGTGATGACAGGCGTACTGGAGCCTTCTGAGGAAAGGTGTCATGGGTCATTGTGATTACAGCGATCATGGAACATTGTGATGACAGTGGTCATGGAGCATTGTAATGACAGGGGCCATGGAGCATTGTGATGACAGGGGTCATGGGGCATTGTGATGACAGTGGTCATGGAGCATTGTGATGAAAGGGGTCATGGAGCACTGTGATCACAGGGGCCATGTATAATTGTGATGACAAAGACCATGGAGCATTGTGATGACAGTTGTCATGGAGCATTGTGTTGAAAGGGGCATGGAGCATTGTGATGACAAGGGTATGGAGCACTATGATTACAGGGGACCAGGAGCATTGTGATTACATGGGCAGTGAATATTGTGATGACAGGGGTCTTGGAGCACTGTGATGACTAGTGTCATGGAACATTGTGATGACAGGGATCATGGAGCATTGTGATGAGAGGGGCCTTAGAGCATTATGATGATAGGCGTCATGGGGCATTGTGATGACAGCGGTCTTGGAGCATTGTGATGAAAGGGATCATGGAGCAATGTGCTTACAGGAGCCATGGAGCATTGTGAATGCATAGGCCATGGAGCAATGAAATGACAGGGGTCAAGGAGCATTGTGATGTAAGATGTCATGGAGCACTGTGATGACAAGTGTCCATGAACATTGTGATGACATGGTTCATGGAGCATTGTGATGACAAGTGCCATGGCGAATTGTGATGACAGGTGTCATGGGGCATTGTGTTGAAAGGGGCATGGAGCATTGTGACGACAATGGTCATGGAGCATTGTGATGACTGGTATCATGGAGCATTGTTCTGAAAAAGGTCATGGGGCAGTGTAATGACAAGTATCATGGAGGATGTGATGAAAGGAGTCATGGAGCATTGTGATTAAATGGATCATGAGGAATTTTGATGACAAGTGTCATGGAACATTGTGATGACAGGGCTAATGGAGCATTTTGATGGCAAGGGCTATGGAGCATTGTGATGACAGGTGTCATGCAGCATTGTGATGAAAGGGGTCATGGATCACTACGATGACATGGGTAATGGAGCATTTTGATGATATGGGCATGGAGCATTGTGATAACAGGGGCCAGGGAGCATTGAGATGACAAGAGCAGGGAACATTGTGATGAGAGCAGTCATGGATCATTGTGATGATACCTGTCATGGAACATTGTGCTGACAGGGGCTATAGAGCATTGTGATGACAGGTGTCATGTGGCATTGTGATGACAGTCGTCATAGAGCATTGTGATGACAGGGGTCAAGGAGCATTGAGAAGAAAGTGGTCATGGAGCACTGTGATGACACGGGCATGGAGCATTATGATGACAAGAGTTCTGGAGCATTGTGATGACAAGGGTATGGAGCATTGTGATTACAGGGGACCAGGAGCATTGTGATTACATGGGCAGTGAATATTGTGATGACAGGGGTCATGGAGCACTGTGATGACTAGTGTCATGGAACATTGTGATGACAGGGATCATGGAGCATTGTGATGAGAGGGGCCTTAGAGCATTATGATGATAGGCGTCATGGGGCATTGTGATGACAGCGGTCTTAGAGCATTGTGATGAAAGGGATCATGGAGCAATGTGCTTACAGGAGCCATGGAGCATTGTTAATGCATAGGCAATGGAGCAATGAAATGACAGGGGTCAAGGAGCATTGTGATGTAAGATGTCATGGAGCATTGTGATGACAAGTGTCCATGAACATTGTGATGACATGGTTCATGGAGCATTGTGATGACAAGTGCCATGGCGAATTGTGAAGACAGGTGTCATGGGGCACTGTGTTGAAAGGGGCATGGAGCATTGTGACGACAATGGTCATGGAGCATTGTGATGACTGGTATCATGGAGCATTGTTCTGAAAAAGGTCATGGGGCAGTGTAATGACAAGTATCATGGAGGATGTGATGAAAGGAGTCATGGAGCATTGTGATTAAATGGATCATGAGGCATTTTGATGACAAGAGTCATGGAACATTGTGATGACAGGGCTAATGGAGCATTGTGATGACAAGGGCTATGGAGCATTGTGATGACAGGTGTCATGCAGCATTGTGATGAAAGGGGTCATGGATCACTACGATGACATGGGTAATGGAGCATTGTGATGATACGGGCATGGAGCAATGTGATGACAGGGGTCATGCAGCATTGTGATGACAGGGGCCATGCAGCATTGTGATGACATGGGCATGGAGCATAGTGATGACAAGAGTTCTGGAGCATTTTGATGACAAGGGCATAGATCATTTTGATGACAGGGGCCATGAAGCATTGAGATGACAAGGGAATGGAGCATTGTGATGAAAGCGGTCCTGGAGAATTGTGAGGAAACGGGTCATGGATTATTGTGATGGAAGGGTTCCTGGAGCATTCTGATGACATGCGCCATGGAGCATTTTAATGAAAGGGGTACTGAAGCATTGTACAGAAATGGTTCATGGATCATCGTGATTACACAGATCATGGAATATTGTGATGACAAGGGTTTCGGAGCATTGTGACGACAGGGGTCATGGAGCATTGTAATAGCAGGGGTGATGGGGCATTGTGATGACAGGGGCATGGAGCATTGTGATGACAGAAGTCATAGAATATTGTGATGACAAGGGCCATGGAGCATTGTCATGAAAGGTCTTATCTGGCATTGTGATGAGAGTGGTCATGGAGCATTGTGATAAATGTTGTCCTGAAGCACTGTTATTAAAGGGGCCATGTAGAATTTTGATGACAAAGGCCATGGAGCATTGTGATGACAGGCATCATGGAGCAATTTGATGAAAGTGGTCATGGAGCATTGTGATGAAATGGGCCATGGAACATTGTGAAGACAAGTGTCCTGGAGCATTGTGATGACAAGGGCCATGGCCAATTCTGATGACAGGTGTCATGGAGCATTGTGATGACAGTGGTCATCTATCATTATGATGAAAGGTATCACGGAGCACTGTGATGACAGGGGCCATGGAGCATTGTGATGACACGGGCATGGAGCATTATGATGAGAAGTGATCTGGAGCATTGCGATGACAAGGGTATGGAGCATTGCGATTACAGGGGCCAGGGAGCATTGAGATGACAAGGGCAGGGAACATTGTGATGACAGCGGTCATGGATCCTTGTGATGATATCTGTCATGGAACATTGTGCTGACAGGGGCCATAGAGCATTGTGATGACAGGTGTCGTGTGGCCTTGTGATGACAGTGGTCATAGAGCATTGTGATGAAAAGGATCATGGAGCAATGTGATTACAGGGGCCATGGAGCATTGTGTATGCATAGGCCATGGAGCAATGAAATGACAGGGGTCACGGAGCATTGTGATGTAAGTTGTCATGGAGCATTGTGATGAGACTGGCATGGAGCATTATGATGCCAAGAGTTCTGGAGCATTGTGATGACAAGGGTATGGAGCATTGTGATTACAGGGGACCAGGAGCATTGTGATTACATGGGCAGTGAATATTGTGTTGACAGGGGTCATGGAGCACTGTGATGACTAGTGTCATGGAACATTGTGATGACAGGGATCATGGAGCATTGTGATAAGAGGGGCCTTGGAGCATTATGATGATAGGCATCATGGGGCATTGTGATGATAGCGGTCTTGGAGCATTGTGATGAAAGGGATCATGGAGCAATGTGATTACAGGAGCCATGGAGCATTGTGAATGCATAGGCCATGGAGCAATGAAATGACAGGGGTCAAGGAGCATTGTGATGTAAGTTGTCATGGAGCATTGTGATGACAAGTGTCCATGAACATTGTGATGACATGGTTCATGGAGCATTGTGATGACAAGTGCCATGGCGAATTGTGATGACAAATGCCATGGCGAATTGTGATGACAGGTGTCATGGGGCATTGTGATGACAGTGGTAATGTAGAATTGTAATGAAAGGTATCATGGAGGACTCTGATGACAGGGGCCGTGGAGCACTGTGATGACAGTGGTCATCTAGAATTGTGATGAAATATACCAGGGAGCATTGTGATGACAGGGGTCATGGATCACCGCAATTATAGGGGCCATGGAGCATTGTGAATACAAAGATCATGGAGCATTGAGATGACAGGGGTCATGGATCATTGTGATGACAAGGGTCCTGGAACCTTGTGATGACACGGTTCATGGAGCATTGTGATGACAAGGTTCTTCAAGCATTGTGATGACACGGGCATGGAGCATTATGATGACAAGAGTTCTGGAGCATTGTGATGAAAAGGGTATGGAGCACTGTGATTACAGGGGACCAGGAGCATTGTGATTACATGGGCAGTGAATATTGTGATGACAGGGGTTCATGGAGCACTGTGATGACAAGTGTCATGGAACACTGTGATGACAGGGTTCATGGAGCATTGTGATGAGAGGGGCCTTGGAGCATTATGATGATAGGCGTCATGGGGTATTGTGATGAGAGTGGTCATAGAACATTGTGATGAAAGGGATCATGGAGCAATGTGATTACAGGGGCCATGGAGCATTTTGAATGCATAGTCCATGGAGCAGTGTGATGACAGGGGTCATGGAGCATTGTGATGAATGTGGTCATAGTTCATTGTGATGATAAGTGTCCAGGAACGTTGTGATGACATGGATCATGGAGCATTGTGATGACAAGGGCCATGGCGAATTGTGATGACAGGTGTCATGGGGCATTGTGATGACAGTGGTCATCGAGAATTATGAGGAAAGGTAACATGGAGCACTGTGATAACAGGGGCCATGGAGCATTGTGATGACAAAGGCCATGGAGCATTTTGATGACAAGTGTCATGGAGCATTGTGATGAGATGGGCATGGAGCATTATGATGCCCAGAGTTCTGGAGCATTGTGGTGACAAGGGCATGGAGCATTGTGATGACAAGGGCCATGGCCAATTCTGATGACAGGTGTCATCGGGCATTGTGATGACAGAGGTTACCTAGCAATGTGATGAAAGGTACAATGGATCAATGTGATAACAGGGGCCATGGAGCATTGTGATGATAAAGGCCATGGAGCATTTTAATGAAAAGTGTCATGGAGAATTGTGATGAGACGGGCATGGAGCATTATGATGACAAGAGTTCTGGAGCATTGCGTTGACAAGGGAATGGAGCATTGTGATTACAGGGACCATGGAGGAGAGTGATGACATCTGTCATGGAACATTGTGCTGACAGGGGCCATGGAGCATTGTGATGACAGGTATAATGTGGCATTGTAATGACAGGGGTCATAGAGCATTGTGATGAAATGGATCATGGAGCAATGTGATTACAGGGACCATGTAGCATTGCGAATGCATAGGCTATGGAGCATTGTGATGACAGGAGTCAAGGAGCATTGTGATGTAAGTGGTCATGGATCATTGTGATGACAGGTGTCCTGGACCATTGTGATGACACGGGTCATGGAGCATTGTGATGGCAAGGGCCATGGTGAATTGTGATGACATGTGTCTTGGGGCATTGTGATGACAGTGGTCATCTAGAATTGTGATAAAAGGTATCATGGAGCACTGTGATGACAGGGGCCATGGAGTATTGTAATGACAAGGCCATGGAACTTTGTGATGACAAGTATCATGGAGCTTTGTGATGACACGAGCATTCATCATTATGATGACAAGAGTTCTGGAGCATTGTGATGACAAGGGCATGGAGCATTGTGATTACAGGGTCATGGAGCATTGTGATGACAACTGTCATGGAACATTGTGATGACAGGGTTCATGGAGCATTGTGATTAAAGGGGCCATGGAGCATTTTGATGACAAGGGCAGGTGAACATTTTGATTACATTGGTAATGGGGCATTGTGATGACATGGGCAGGGAACATTGTGAAGACAGGTGTAATGGAACATTGTGATTACAGGGGACATGGAGCATTTTGATGACATGGGCAGGCAACATTGTGATGACAGGTGTCATGGAGCATTGGGATGACAATTGTCATGGAACGTTGTGCTGACAGGGATCATGGAGCATTGTGATGAGACGGTCATTGGAGCATTGTGATGACAGGCGTACTGGAGCCTTCTGAGGAAAGGTGTCATGGGTCATTGTGATTACAGCGATCATGGAACATTGTGATGACAGTGGTCATGGAGCATTGTAATGACAGGGGCCATGGAGCATTGTGATGACAGGGGTCATGGGGCATTGTGATCACAGGGGCCATGTATAATTGTGATGACAAAGGCCATGGAGCATTGTGATGACAGTTGTCATGGAGCATTGTGTTGAAAGGGGCATGGAGCATTGTGACGACAATGGTCATGGAGCATTGTGATGACTGGTATCATGGAGCATTGTTCTGAAAAAGGTCATGGGGCAGTGTAATGACAAGTATCATGGAGGATGTGATGAAAGGAGTCATGGAGTATTGTGATTAAATGGATCATGAGGCATTTTGATGACAAGAGTCATGGAACATTGTGATGACAGGGCTAATGGAGCATTGTGATGACAAGGGCTATGGAGCATTGTGATGACTGGGGTCATGGAGCATTGTGATGAAAGGGGTCATGGATCACTACGATGACATGGGTAATGGAGCATTGTGATGATATGAGCATGGAAAATTGTGAGGGCAGGGGCCAGGGAGCATTGAGATGACAAGGGCAGGGAACATTTTGATGACAGCAGTCATGGATCATTGTGATGATAACTGTCATGGAACATTGTGCTGACAGGGGCTATAGAGCATTGTGATGACAGGTGTCATGTGGCATTGTGATGACAGTGGTCATAGAGCATTGTGATGACAAGAGTTCTGGAGCATTGTGATGACAAGGGTATGGAGCATTGTGATTACAGGGGACCAGGAGCATTGTGATTACATGGGCAGTGAATATTGTGATGACAGGGGTCATGGAGCACTGTGATGACTAGTGTCATGGAACATTGTGATGACAGGGATCATGGAGCATTGTGATGAGAGGGGCCTTGGAGCATTATGATGATAGGCGTCATGGGGCATTGTGATGACAGCGGTCTTGGAGCATTGTGATGAAAGGGATCATGGAGCAATGTGATTACAGGAGCCATGTAGCATTGTGAATGCATAGGCCATGGAGCAATGGAATGACAGGGGTCAAGGAGCATTGTGATGTAAGTTGTCATGGAGCATTGTGATGACTATTGTCCGTGAACATTGTGATGACATGGTTCATGGAGCATTGTGATGACAAGTGCCATGGCGAATTGTGATGACAGGTGTCATGCGGCATTGTGATGACAGTGGTAATGTAGAATTGTAATGAAAGGTATCATGGAGGACTCTGATGACAGGGGCCGTGGAGCACTGTGATGACAGTGGTCATCTAGAATTGTGATGAAATATACCAGGGAGCATTGTGATGACAGGGGTCATGGATCACTGCAATTATAGGGGCCATGGAGCATTGTGAATACAAAGATCATGGAGCATTGAGATGACAGGGGTCATGGATCATTGTGATGACAAGGGTCCTGGAACCTTGTGATGACACGGTTCATGGAGCATTGTGATGACAAGGTTCTTCAAGCATTGTGATGACACGGGCATGGAGCATTATGATGACAAGAGTTCTGGAGCATTGTGATGAAAAGGGTATGGAGCACTGTGATTACAGGGGACCAGGAGCATTGTGATTACATGGGCAGTGAATATTGTGATGACAGGGGTTCATGGAGCACTGTGATGACAAGTGTCATGGAACATTGTGATGACAGGGTTCATGGAGCATTGTGATGAGAGGGGCCTTGGAGCATTATGATGATAGGCGTCATGGGGTATTGTGATGAGAGTGGTCATAGAACATTGTGATGAAAGGGATCATGGAGCAATGTGATTACAGGGGCCATGGAGCATTTTGAATGCATAGTCCATGGAGCAGTGTGATGACAGGGGTCATGGAGCATTGTGATGAATGTGGTCATAGTTCATTGTGATGATAAGTGTCCAAGAACATTGTGATGACATGGATCATGGAGCATTGTGATGACAAGGGCCATGGCGAATTGTGATGACAGGTGTCATGGGGCATTGTGATGACAGTGGTCATCGAGAATTATGAGGAAAGGTAACATGGAGCACTGTGATAACAGGGGCCATGGAGCATTGTGATGACAAAGGCCATGGAGCATTTTGATGACAAGTGTCATGGAGCATTGTGATGAGACGGGCATGGAGCATTATGATGCCCAGAGTTCTGGAGCATTGTGGTGACAAGGGCATGGAGCATTGTGATGACAAGGGCCATGGCCAATTCTGATGACAGGTGTCATCGGGCATTGTGATGACAGAGGTTACCTAGCAATGTGATGAAAGGTACAATGGATCAATGTGATAACAGGGGCCATGGAGCATTGTGATGATAAAGGCCATGGAGCATTTTAATGAAAAGTGTCATGGAGAATTGTGATGAGACGGGCATGGAGCATTATGATGACAAGAGTTCTGGAGCATTGCGTTGACAAGGGAATGGAGCATTGTGATTACAGGGACCATGGAGGAGAGTGATGACATCTGTCATGGAACATTGTGCTGACAGGGGCCATGGAGCATTGTGATGACAGGTATAATGTGGCATTGTAATGACAGGGGTCATAGAGCATTGTGATGAAATGGATCATGGAGCAATGTGATTACAGGGACCATGTAGCATTGCGAATGCATAGGCTATGGAGCATTGTGATGACAGGAGTCAAGGAGCATTGTGATGTAAGTGGTCATGGATCATTGTGATGACAAGTGTCCTGGACCATTGTGATGACACGGGTCATGGAGCATTGTGATGGCAAGGGCCATGGCGAATTGTGATGACATGTGTCTTGGGGCATTGTGATGACAGTGGTCATCTAGAATTGTGATAAAAGGTATCATGGAGCACTGTGATGACAGGGGCCATGGAGTATTGTAATGACAAGGCCATGGAACATTGTGATGACAAGTATCATGGAGCTTTGTGATGACACGAGCATTCATCATTATGATGACAAGAGTTCTGGAGCATTGTGATGACAAGGGCATGGAGCATTGTGATTACAGGGTGATGGAGCATTGTGATGACAACTGTCATGGAACATTGTGATGACAGGGTTCATGGAGCATTGTGATTAAAGGGGCCATGGAGCATTTTGATGACAAGGGCAGGCGAACATTTTGATTACATTGGTAATGGAGCATTGTGATGACATGGGCAGGGAACATTGTGAAGACAGGTGTAATGGAACATTGTGATTACAGGGGACATGGAGCATTTTGATGACATGGGCAGGCAACATTGTGATGACAGGTGTCATGGAGCATTGGGATGACAATTGTCATGGAACGTTGTGCTGACAGGGATCATGGAGCATTGTGATGAGACGGTCATTGGAGCATTGTGATGACAGGCGTACTGGAGCCTTCTGAGGAAAGGTGTCATGGGTCATTGTGATTACAGCGATCATGGAACATTGTGATGACAGTGGTCATGGAGCATTGTAATGACAGGGGCCATGGAGCATTGTGATGACAGGGGTCATGGGGCATTGTGATCACAGGGGCCATGTATAATTGTGATGACAAAGGCCATGGAGCATTGTGATGACAGTTGTCATGGAGCATTGTGTTGAAAGGGGCATGGAGCATTGTGACGACAATGGTCATGGAGCATTGTGATGACTGGTATCATGGAGCATTGTTCTGAAAAAGGTCATGGGGCAGTGTAATGACAAGTATCATGGAGGATGTGATGAAAGGAGTCATGGAGCATTGTGATTAAATGGATCATGAGGCATTTTGATGACAAGAGTCATGGAACATTGTGATGACAGGGCTAATGGAGCATTGTGATGACAAGGGCTATGGAGCATTGTGATGACCGGTGTCATGGAGCATTGTGATGAAAGGGGTCATGGATCACTACGATGACATGAGTAATGGAGCATTGTGATGATATGAGCATGGAGCATTCTGATGACAGGGGCCAGGGAGCATGAGAATGACAAGGGCAGTGAACATTGTGATGAGAGCAGTCATGGATCATTGTGATGATACCTGTCATGGAACATTGTGCTGACAGGGGCTATAGAGCACTGTGATGACAGGTGTCATGTGGCATTGTGATGACAGTGGTCATAGAGCATTGTGATGACAGGGGTCAAGGAGCGTTGAGATGAAAGTGGTCATGGAGCACTGTGATGACACGGGCATGGAGCATTATGATGACAAGAGTTCTGGAGCATTGTGATGACAAGGGTATGGAGCACTATGATTACAGGGGACCAGGAGCATTGTGATTACATGGGCAGTGAATATTGTGATGACAGGGGTCATGGAGCACTGTGATGACTAGTGTCATGGAACATTGTGATGACAGGGATCATGGAGCATTGTGATGAGAGGGGCCTTGGAGCATTATGATGATAGGCGTCATGGGGCATTGTGATGACAGCGGTCTTGGAGCATTGTGATGAAAGGAATCATGGAGCAATGTGCTTACAGGAGCCATGGAGCATTGTTAATGCATAGGCAATGGAGCAATGAAATGACAGGGGTCAAGGAGCATTGTGATGTAAGATGTCATAGAGCATTGTGATGACAAGTGTCCATGAACATTGTGATGACATGGTTCATGGAGCATTGTGATGACAAGTGCCATGGCGAATTGTGATGACAGGTGTCATGGGGCATTGTGTTGAAAGGGGCATGGAGCATTGTGACGACAATGGTCATGGAGCATTGTGATGACTGATATCATGGAGCATTGTTCTGAAAAAGGTCATGGGGCAGTGTAATGACAAGTATCATGGAGGATGTGATGAAAGGAGTCATGGAGCATTCTGATTAAATGGATCATGAGGCATTTTGATGACAAGAGTCATGGAACATTGTGATGACAGGGCTAATGGAGCATTGTGATGACAAGGGCTATGGAGCATTGTGATGACAGGTGTCATGCAGCATTGTGATGAAAGGGGTCATGGATCACTACGATGACATGGGTAATGGAGCATTGTGATGATACGGGCATGGAGCAATGTGATGACAGGGGTCATGCAGCATTGTGATGACAGGGGCCATGCAGCATTGTGATGACATGGGCATGGAGCATAGTGATGACAAGAGTTCTGGAGCATTTTGATGACAAGGGCATGGATCATTTTGATGACAGGGGCCATGAAGCATTGAGATGACAAGGGAATGGAGCATTGTGATGAAAGCGGTCCTGGAGAATTGTGAGGAAAAGGGTCATGGATTATTGTGATGGAAGGGTTCCTGGAGCATTCTGATGACAAGCGCCATGGAGCATTTTAATGAAAGGGGTACTGGAGCATTGTACAGAAATGGTTCATGGATCATCGTGATTACACAGATCATGGAATATTGTGATGACAAGGGTTTCGGAGCATTGTGACGACAGGGGTCATGGAGCATTGTAATAGCAGGGGTGATGGGGCATTGTGATGACAGGGGCATGGAGCATTGTGATGACAGAAGTCATAGAATATTGTGATGACAAGGGCCATGGAGCATTGTCATGAAAGGTCTTATGTGGCATTGTGATGAGAGTGGTCATGGAGCATTGTGAAAAATGTTGTCCTGAAGCACTGTTATTAAAGGGGCCATGTAGAATTTTGATGACAAAGGCCATGGAGCATTGTGATGACAGGCATCATGGAGCAATTTGATGAAAGTGGTCATGGAGCATTGTGATGAAATGGGCCATGGAACATTGTGAAGACAAGTGTCCTGGAGCATTGTGATGACAAGGGCCATGGCCAATTCTGATGACAGGTGTCATGGAGCATTGTGATGACAGTGGTCATCTATCATTATGATGAAAGGTATCACGGAGCACTGTGATGACAGGGGCCATGGAGCATTGTGATGACACGGGCATGGAGCATTATGATGAGAAGTGATCTGGAGCATTGCGATGACAAGGGTATGGAGCATTGCGATTACAGGGGCCAGGGAGCATTGAGATGACAAGGGCAGGGAACATTGTGATGACAGCGGTCATGGATCCTTGTGATGATATCTGTCATGGAACATTGTGCTGACAGGGGCCATAGAGCATTGTGATGACAGGTGTCGTGTGGCCTTGTGATGACAGTGGTCATAGAGCATTGTGATGAAAAGGATCATGGAGCAATGTGATTACAGGGGCCATGGAGCATTGTGTATGCATAGGCCATGGAGCAATGAAATGACAGGGGTCAAGGAGCATTGTGATGTAAGTTGTCATGGAGCATTGTGATGAGACGGGCATGGAGCATTATGATGCCAAGAGTTCTGGAGCATTGTGGTGACAAGGGCATGGAGCATTGTGATGACTAGGGCCATGGCCAATTATGATGACAGGTGTCATCGGGCATTGTGATGACAGAGGTTATCTAGCATTGTGATGAAAGGTACAATGGATCACTGTGATAACAGGGGCCATGGAGCATTGTGATGATAAAGGCCATGGAGCATTTTAATGAAAAGTGTCATGGAGAATTGTGATGAGACGGGCATGGAGCATTATGATGACAAGAGTTCTGGAGCATTGCGTTGATAAGGGAATGGAGCATTGTGATTACAGGGACCATGGAGGAGAGTGATGACATCTGTCATGGAACATTGTGCTGACAGGGGCCATGGAGCCTTGTGATGACAGGTATAATGTGGCATTGTAATGACAGTGGTCATACAGCATTGTGATGAAATGGATCATGGAGCAATGTGATTACAGGGACCATGTAGCATTGCGAATGCATAGGCTATGGAGCATTGTGATGACAGGAGTCAAGGAGCATTGTGATGTAAGTGGTCATGGATCATTGTGATGACAAGTGTCCTGGACCATTGTGATGACACGGGTCATGGAGCATTGTGATGGCAAGGGCCATGGCGAATTGTGATGACATGTGTCTTGGGGCATTGTGATGACAGTGGTCATCTAGAATTGTGATAAAAGGTATCATGGAGCACTGTGATGACAGGGGCCATGGAGTATTGTAATGACAAGGCCATGGAACATTGTGATGACAAGTATCATGGAGCTTTGTGATGACACGAGTATTAATCATTATGATGACAAGAGTTCTGGAGCATTGTGATGACAAGGGCATGGAGCATTGTGATGACTGGGGTCATGGAGCATTGTGATGAAAGGGGTCATGGATCACTACGATGACATGGGTAATGGAGCATTGTGATGATATGTGCATGGAGCATTCTGATGACAGGGGCCAGGGAGCATGAGAATGACAAGGGCAGGGAACATTGTGATGAGAGCAGTCATGGATCATTGTGATGATACCTGTCATGGAACATTGTGCTGACAGGGGCTATAGAGCATTGTGATGACAGGTGTCATGTGGCATTGTGATGACAGTGGTCATAGAGCATTGTGATGACAGGGGTCAAGGAGCATTGAGATGAAAGTGGTCATGGAGCACTGTGATGACACGGGCATGGAGCATTATGATGACAAGAGTTCTGGAGCATTGTGATGACAAGGGTATGGAGCATTGTGATTACAGGGGACCAGGAGCATTGTGATTACATGGGCAGTGGATATTGTGATGACAGGGGTCATGGAGCACTGTGATGACTAGTGTCATGGAACATTGTGATGACAGGGATCATGGAGCATTGTGATGAGAGGGGCCTTAGAGCATTATGATGATAGGCGTCATGGGGCATTGTGATGACAGCGGTCTTGGAGCATTGTGATGAAAGGGATCATGGAGCAATGTGCTTACAGGAGACATGGAGCATTGTTAATGCATAGGCAATGGAGCAATGAAATGACAGGGGTCAAGGAGCATTGTGATGTAAGATGTCATGGAGCATTGTGATGACAAGTGTCCATGAACATTGTGATGACATGGTTCATGGAGCATTGTGATGACAAGTGCCATGGCGAATTGTGATGACAGGTGTCATGGGGCATTGTGTTGAAAGGGGCATGGAGCATTGTGACGACAATGGTCATGGAGCATTGTGATGACTGGTATCATGGAGCATTGTTCTGAAAAAGGTCATGGGGCAGTGTAATGACAAGTATCATGGAGGATGTGATGAAAGGAGTCATGGAGCATTGTGATTAAATGGATCATGAGGCATTTTGATGACAAGAGTCATGGAACATTGTGATGACAGGGCTAATGGAGCATTGTGATGACAAGGGCTATGGAGCATTGTGATGACCGGTGTCATGGAGCATTGTGATGAAAGGGGTCATGGATCACTACGATGACATGAGTAATGGAGCATTGTGATGATATGAGCATGGAGCATTCTGATGACAGGGGCCAGGGAGCATGAGAATGACAAGGGCAGTGAACATTGTGATGAGAGCAGTCATGGATCATTGTGATGATACCTGTCATGGAACATTGTGCTGACAGGGGCTATAGAGCACTGTGATGACAGGTGTCATGTGGCATTGTGATGACAGTGGTCATAGAGCATTGTGATGACAAGAGTTCTGGAGCATTGTGATGACAAGGGTATGGAGCATTGTGATTACAGGGGACCAGGAGCATTGTGATTACATGGGCAGTGAATATTGTGATGACAGGGGTCATGGAGCACTGTGATGACTAGTGTCATGGAACATTGTGATGACAGGGATCATGGAGCATTGTGATGAGAGGGGCCTTGGAGCATTATGATGATAGGCGTCATGGGGCATTGTGATGACAGCGGTCTTGGAGCATTGTGATGAAAGGGATCATGGAGCAAAGTGATTACAGGAGCCATGTAGCATTGTGAATGCATAGGCCATGGAGCAATGGAATGACAGGGGTCAAGGAGCATTGTGATGTAACTTGTCATGGAGCATTGTGATGACTATTGTCCATGAACATTGTGATGACATGGTTCATGGAGCATCGTGATGACAGGTGTCATGTGGCATTGTGATGACAGTGGTCATAGAGCATTGTGATGACAGGGGTCAAGGAGCACTGTGATGACACGGGCATGGAGCATTGTGAATACATAGGCCATGGACCATTGTGATGACAGGGGTCAAGGAGCATTGTGATGAAAGTGGACATGGAGCACTGTGATGACACGGGCATGCAGCATTATGATGACAAGAGTTCTGTAGCATTGTGAAGAAATGGGTATGGAGCATTGTGATTACAGGGAACCAGGAGCATTGTGATTACATGGGCAGTGAATATTGTGATGACAGTGGTCATGGAGCACTGTGATGACTAGTGTCATGGAACATTGTGATGACAGGGATCATGGAGCACTATGATGAGAGGGGCCTTGGAGCATTATGATGATACACGTCATGGGGCATTGTGATGACAGCCGTCTTGGAGCATTGTGATGAAAGGGATCATGGAGCAATGTGATTACAGGGGCCATGAAACATTGTGAATGCATAGGCCATGGAGCAAAGAAATGACAGGGTCAAGGAGCATTGTGATGTAAGTTGTCATGGAGCATTGTGATGACAAGTGTCCATGAACATTGTGATGACATGGTTCATGGAGCATTGTGATGACAAGTGCCATGGCGAATTGTGATGACAGGTGTCATGGGGCATTGTGAAGACAGTTGTCATGTAGAATTGTAATGAAAGGTATCATGGAGGACTCTGACGACAGGGGCCGTGGAGCAATGTGATGACACTGGTCATCTAGAATTGTGATGAAATATACCAGGGAGCATTGTGATGACAGAGGTCATGGATCACCGCAATTATAGGGGCCATGGAGCATTGTGAATACAAAGATCATGTAGCATTGAGATGACAGGGGTCATGGATCATTGTGATGACAAGGGTCCTGGAACCTTGTGATGACACGGTTCATGGAGCATTGTGATAACAAGGTTCTTCAAGCATTGTGATGACACGGGCATGGAGCATTATGATGACAAGAGTTCTGGAGCATTGCGTTGACAAGGGAATGGAGCATTGTGATTACAGGGACCATGGAGGAGAGTGATGACATCTGTCATGGAACATTGTGCTGACAGGGGCCATGGAGCATTGTGATGACAGGTATAATGTGGCATTGTAATGACAGTGGTCATAGAGCATTGTGATGAAATGGATCATGGAGCAATGTGATTACAGGGACCATGTAGCATTGCGAATGCATAGGCTATGGAGCATTGGGATGACAGTAGTCAAGGAGCATTGTGATGTAAGTGGTCATGGATCATTGTGATGACAAGTGTCCTGGACCATTGTGATGACACGGGTCATGGAGCATTGTGATGGCAAGGGCCATGGCGAATTGTGATGACATGTGTCTTGGGGCATTGTGATGACAGTGGTCATCTAGAATTGTGATAAAAGGTATCATGGAGCACTGTGATGACAGGGGCCATGGAGTATTGTAATGACAAGGCCATGGAACATTGTGATGACAAGTATCATGGAGCTTTGTGATGACACGAGCATTCATCATTATGATGACAAGAGTTCTGGAGCATTGTGATGACAAGGGCATGGAGCATTGTGATTACAGGGTCATGGAGCATTGTGATGACAACTGTCATGGAACATTGTGATGACAGGGTTCATGGAGCATTGTGATTAAAGGGGCCATGGAGCATTTTGATGACAAGGGCAGGCGAACATTTTGATTACATTGGTAATGGAGCATTGTGATGACATGGGCAGGGAACATTGTGAAGACAGGTGTAATGGAACATTGTGATTACAGGGGACATGGAGCATTTTGATGACATGGGCAGGCAACATTGTGATGACAGGTGTCATGGAGCATTGGGATGACAATTGTCATGGAACGTTGTGCTGACAGGGATCATGGAGCATTGTGATGAGACGGTCATTGGAGCATTATGATGACAGGCGTACTGGAGCCTTCTGAGGAAAGGTGTCATGGGTCATTGTGATTACAGCGATCATGGAACATTGTGATGACAGTGGTCATGGAGCATTGTAATGACAGGGGCCATGGAGCATTGTGATGACAGGGGTCATGGGGCATTGTGATCACAGGGGCCATGTATAATTGTGATGACAAAGGCCATGGAGCATTGTGATGACAGTTGTCATGGAGCATTGTGTTGAAAGGGGCATGGAGCATTGTGACGACAATGGTCATGGAGCATTGTGATGACTGGTATCATGGAGCATTGTTCTGGAAAAGGTCATGGGGCAGTGTAATGACAAGTATCATGGAGGATGTGATGAAAGGAGTCATGGATCACTACGATGACATGGGTAATGGAGCATTGTGATGATATGAACATGGAGCCTTCTGATGACAGGGGCCAGGGAGCATGAGAATGACAAGGGCAGGGAACATTGTGATGACAGCAGTCATGGATCATTGTGATGATACCTGTCATGGAACATTGTGCTGACAGGGGCTATAGAGCATTGTGATGACAGGTGTCATGTGGCATTGTGATGACAGTGGTCATAGAGCATTGTGATGACAGGAGTCAAGGAGCATTGTGATGAAAGTGGTCATGGAGCACTGTGATGACACGGGCATGGAGCATTATGATGACAAGTGTTCTGGAGCATTGTGATGGCAAGGGTATGGAGCATTGTGATTACAGGGGACCAGGAGCATTGTGATTACATGGGCAGTGAATATTGTGATGACAGGGGTCATGGGGCATTGTGATGACAGTGGTCATGGAGCATTGTGATGAAAGGGGTCATGGAGCACTGTGATCACATGGGCCATGTATAATTGGGATGACAAAGGCCAGGGAGCATTGTGATGACAGTTGTCATGGAGCATTGTGTTGAAAGGGGCATGGAGCATTGTGACGACAATGATCATGGAGCATTGTGAGGAATGGTATCATGGAGCATTGTTCTTAAAAAGGACATGGGTCAGTGTAATGACAAGTATCATGGAGGATGTGATGAAAGGAGTCATGGAGCATTGTGATTAAATGGATCATGAGGCATTTTGATGACAAGAGTCATGGAACATTGTGATGACAGGGCTAATGGAGCATTGTGATGACAAGGGCTATGGAGCATTGTGATGACTGGGGTCATGGAGCATTGTGATGAAAGGGGTCATGGATCACTGCGATGACATGGGTAATGGAGCATTGTGATGATATGAGCATGGAGCATTGTGATGAGAGGGGCCAGGGAGCATTGAGATGACAAGAGCAGGGAATATTGTGATGACAGCAGTCATGGATCATTGTGATGATACCTGTCATGGAACATTGTGCTGACAGGGTCTATAGAGCATTGTGATGACAGGTGTCATGTGGCATTGTGATGACAGTGGTCATAGAGCATTGTGATGACAGGGGTCATGGGGCACTGTGATGACACGGGCATGGAGAATTATGATGACAAGAGTTCTGGAGCATTGTGATGACAAGGGTATGGAGCATTGTGATCACAGGGGACAAGGAGCATTTTGATTACATGGGCAGTGAATATTGTGATGACAGGGGTCATGGAGCACTGTGATGACTAATGTCATGGAACATTGTGATGACCGGGATCATGGAGCATTGTGATGAGAGGGGCCTTGGAGCATTATGATGATAGGCGTCATGGGGCATTGTGATGACAGCGGTCTTGGAGCATTGTGATGAAACGGATCATGGAGCAATGTGATTACAGGAGCCATGGAGCATTGTGAATGCATAGGCCATGGAGCAATGAAGTGACAGGGGTCAAGGAGCATTGTGATGTAAGTTGTCATGGAGCATTGTGATGATAAGTGTCCATGAACATTGTGATGACATGGTTCATGGAGCATTGTTATGACAAGTGCCATGGCGAATTGTGATGACAGGTGTCATGGGGCATTGTGATGACAGTGGTCATTTAGAATTGTAATGAAAGGTATCATGGAGGACTCTGACGACAGGGGCCGTGGAGCACTGTGATGACAGTGGTCATCTAGAATTGTGATGAAATATACCAGGGAGCATTGTGATGACAGGGGTCATGGATCACCACAATTATAGGGGCCATGGAGCATTGTGAATACAAAGATCATGGAGCATTGAGATGACAGGGGTCATGGATCATTGTGATGACAAGGGTCCTGGAACCTTGTGATGACACGGTTCATGGAGCATTGTGATGACAAGGTTCTTCAAGCATTGTGATGACACGGGCATGGAGCATTATGATGACAAGAGTTCTGGAGCATTGTGATGAAAAGGGTATGGAGCACTGTGATTACAGGGGACCAGGAGCATTGTGATTACATGGGCAGTGAATATTGTGATGACAAGGGTTCATGGAGCACTGTGATGACAAGTGTCATGGAACATTGTGATGACAGGGTTCATGGAGCATTGTGATGAGAGGGGCCTTGGAGCATTATGATGATAGGCGTCATGGGGTATTGTGATGAGAGTGGTCATAGAACATTGTGATGAAAGGGATCATGAAGCAATGTGATTACAGGGGCCATGGAGCATATTGAATGCATAGGCCATGGAGCAGTGTGATGACAGGGGTCATGAGGCATTGTGATGAATGTGGTCATAGTTCATTGTGATGATAAGTGTCCAGGAACATTGTGATGACATGGATCATGGAGCATTGTGATGACAAGGGCCATGGCGAATTGTGATGACAGGTGTCATGGGGCATTGTGATGACAGTGGTCATCTAGGATTGTGATGAAAGGTAACATGGAGCACTGTGATAACAGGGGCCATGGAGCATTGTGAGGACAAAGGCCATGGAGCATTTTGATGACAAGTGTCATGGAGCATTGTGATGAGACGGGCATGGAGCATTATGATGCCAAGTGTTCTGGAGCATTGTGGTGACAAGGGCATGGAGCATTGTGATGACAAGGGCCATGGCCAATTCTGATGACAGGTGTCTTCGGGCATTGTGATGACAGAGGTTATCTAGCATTGTGATGAAAGGTACCATGGATCACTGTGATAACAGGGGCCATGGAACATTGTGACGATAAAGGCCATGGAGCATTTTAATCAAAAGTGTCATGGAAAATTGTGATGAGAGGGGCATGGAGCATTTTGATGACAAGAGTTCTGGAGCATTGCGTTGACAAGGGAATGGAGCATTGTGATTACAGGGACCATGGAGGATAGTGATGACATCTGTCATGGAACATTGTGCTGACAGGGGCCATGGAGCATTGTGATGACAGGTATAATGTGGCATTGTAATGACAGTGGTCATAGAGCATTGTGATGAAATGGATCATGGAGCAATGTGATTACAGGGACCATGTAGCATTGCGAATGCATAGGCTATGGAGCATTGTGATGACAGGAGTCAAGGAGCATTGTGATGTAAGTGGTCATGGATCATTGTGATGACAAGTGTCCTGGACCATTGTGATTACACGGGTCGTGGAGCATTGTGATGGCAAGGGCCATGGCGAATTGTGATGACATGTCTCTTGGGGCATTGTGATGACAGTGGTCATCTAGAATTGTGATAAATGGTATCATGGAGCACTGTGATGACAGGGGCCATGGAGTATTGTAATGAAAAGGCCATGGAACATTGTGATGACAAGTATCATGGAGCTTTGTGATGACACGAGCATTCATCATTATGATGACAAGGTTCTGGAGCATTGTGATGACAAGGGCATGGAGCATTGTGATTACAGGGTCATGGAGCATTGTGATGACAACTGTCATGGAACATTGTGATGACAGGGTTCATGGAGCATTGTGATTAAGGGGGCCATGGAGCATTTTGATGACAAGGGCAGGCGAACATTTTGATTACATTGGTAATGGAGCATTGTGATGACATGGGCAGGGAACATTGTGAAGACAGGTGTAATGGAACTTTGTGATTACAGGGGACATGGAGCATTTTGATGACATGGGCAGGCAACATTGTGATGACAGGTGTCATGGAGCATTGTGATGACAATTGTCATGTAATGTTGTGCTGACAGGGATCATGGAGCATTGTGATGAGACGGTCATTGGAGCATTGTGATGACAGGCGTACTGGAGCGTTCTGAGGAAAGGTGTCATGGGTCATTGTGATTACAGCGATCATGGAACATTGTGATGACAGTGGTCATGGAGCATTGTAATGACAGGGGCCATGGAGCATTGTGATGACAGGGTTCATGGGGCATTGTGATGACAGTGGTCATGGAGCATTGTGATGAAAGGGGTCATGGAGCACTGTGATCACAGGGGCCATGTATAATTGTGATGACAGTTGTCATGGAGCATTGTGTTGAAAGGGGCATGGAGCATTGTGACGACAATGGTCATGGAGCATTGTGATGACTGGTATCATGGAGCATTGTTCTGAAAAAGTCATGGGGAGTGTAATGACAAGTCTCATGGAGGATGTGATGAAAGGAGTCATGGAGCATTGTGATTAAATGGATCATGAGGCATTTTGATGACAAGAGTCATGGAACATTGTGATGACAGGGCTAATGGAGCATTGTGATGACAAGGGCTATGGAGCATTGTGATGACTGGGGTAATGGAGCATTGTGATGATATGAGCATGGAGCATTGTGATGACAGGGGCCAGGGAGCATTGAGATGACAAGGGCAGGGAATATTGTGATGACAGCAGTCATGGATCATTGTGATGATACCTGTCATGGAACATTGTGCTGACAGGGGCTATAGAGCATTGTGATGACAGGTGTCATGTGGCATTGTGATGACAGTGGTCATAGAGCATTGTGATGACAGGGGTCAAGGAGCATTGTGATGAAAGTGGTCATGGAGCACTGTGATGACACGAGCATGGAGAATTATGATGACAAGAGTTCTGGAGCTATGTGATGACAAGTGTATGGATCATTGTGATTACAGGGGACCAGGAGCATTGTGATTACATGGGAAGTGAATATTGTGATGACAGGGGTCATGGAGCACTGTGATGACTAGTGTCATGGAACATTGTGATGACAGGGATCATGGAGCATTGTGATGAGAGGGGCCTTGGAGCATTATGATGATAGGCGTCAGGGGGCATTGTGATGACAGCAGTCTTGGAGCATTGTGATGAAAGGGATCATGGAGCAATGTGATTACAGGAGCCATGGAGCATTGTGAATGCATAGGCCATGGAGCAATGAAATGACAGGGGTCAAGGAGCATTGTGATGTAAGTTGTCATGGAGCATTGTGATGACTATTGTCCATGAACATTGTGATGACATGGTTCATGGAGCATTGTGATGACAGGTGTCATGTGGAATTGTGATGAGAGCAGTCATATAGAATTGTGATGAAAGGTATCAGGGAGGACTCTGATGACAGGGGCCGTGGAGCACTGTGATGACAGTGGTCATCTAGAATTGTGATGAAATATACCAGGGAGCATTGTGATGACAGGGGTCATGGATCACCGCAATTATAGGGGCCATGGAGCATTGTGAATACAAAGATCATGGAGCATTGAGATGACAGGGGTCACGGATCATTGTGATGACAAGGGTCCTGGAACCTTGTGATGACACGGTTCATGGAGCATTGTGATGACAAGGTTCTTCAAGCATTGTGATGACACGGGCATGGAGCATTATGATGACAAGAGTTCTGGAGCATTGTGATGACAAGGGTATGGAGCATTATGATTACAGGGGACCAGGAGCATTGTGATTACATGGGCAGTGAATATTGTGATGACAGGGGTCATGGAGCACTGTGATGACTAGTGTCATGGAACATTGTGATGACATGGATCATGGAGCATTGTGATGACAAGGGCCATGGCGAATTGTGATGACAGGTGTCATGGGGCCTTGTGATGACAGTGGTCATCTAGAATTGTGATGAAAGGTAACATGGAGCACTGTGATAACAGGGGCCATGGAGCATTGTGATGACAAAGGCCATGGAGCATTTTGATGACAAGTGTCATGGAGCATTGTGATGAGACGGGCATGGAGCATTATGATGCCAAGAGTTCTGGAGCATTGTGGTGACAAGGGCATGGAGCATTGTGATGACAAAGGCCATGGAGCATTTTGATGACCAGAGTCATGGAACATTGTGATGACATGGATAATGGAGCATTGTGATGACAAGGGCTATGGAGCATTGTGATGACTGGGGTCATGGAGCATTGTGATGAAAGGGGTCATGGATCACTACGATGACATGGGTAATGGAGCATTGTGATGATATGAGCATGGAAAATTGTGAGGGCAGGGGCCAGGGAGCATTGAGATGACAAGGGCAGGGAACATTTTGATGACAGCAGTCATGGACCATTGTGATGATACCTGTCATGGAACATTGTGCTGACAGGGGCCATAGAGCATTGTGATGACAGGTGTCATGTGGCATTGTGATGACAGTGGTCATAGAGCATTGTGATGAAAAGGATCATGGAACAATGTGATTACAGGGGCCATGGAGCATTGTGAATACATAGGCCATGGAGCATTGTGATGACAGGGGTCAAGGAGCATTGTGATGAAAGTGGACATGGAGCACTGTGATGACACGGGCATGGAGCATTATGATGACAAGAGTTCTGGAGCATTGTGATGACAAGGGTATGGAGCATTGTGATTACAGGGGACCAGGAGCATTGTGATTACATGGGCAGTGAATATTGTGATGACAGGGGTTAATGGAGCACTGTGTTGACTAGTGTCATGGATCATTGTGATGACAGGGATCATGGAGCATTGTGATGAGAGGGGCCTTGGAGCATTATGATGATAGGCGTCATGGGGCATTTTGATGACAGCGGTCTTGGAGCATTGTGATTAAAGGGATCATGGAGCAATGTGATTACAGGGGCCATGGAGCATTGTGAATGCATAGGCCATGGAGCAATGAAATGACAGGGGTCAAGGAGCATTGTGATGTAAGTTGTCATGGAGCATTGTGATCACAAGTGTCCATGAATATTGTGATGACATCGTTCATGGAGCATTGTGATGACAGGTGTCATGGGGAATTGTGATGACAGTGGTCATGTAGAATTGTAATGAAAAGTATCATGGAGGACTCTGATGACAGGGGCCGTGGAGCACTGTGATGACAGTGGTCATCTAGAATTGTGATGAAATATACCAGGGAGTATTGTGATGACAGGGGTCATGGATCATCGCAATTATAGGGGCCATGGAGCATTGTGAATACAAAGATCATGGAGCATTGAGATGACAGGGGTCATGGATCATTGTGATGACAAGTGTCCTGGAACCTGGTGATGACACGGTTCATGGAGCATTTGATGACAAGGTTCTTCAAGCATTGTGATGACACGGGCATGGAGCATTATGAAGACAAGAGTTCTGGAGCATTGTGATGAAAAGGGTATGGAGCACTGTGATTACAGGGGACCAGGAGCATTGTGATTACATGGGCAGTGAATATTGTGATGACAGGGGTTCATGGAGCACTGTGATGACAAGTGTCATGGAACATTGTGATGACAGGGTTCATGGAGCATTGTGATGAGAGGGGCCTTGGAGCTTTATGATGATAGGCGTCATGGGGTATTGTGATGAGAGTGGTCATAGAACATTGTGATGAAAGGGATCATGGAGCAATGTGATTAAAGGGGCCATGGAGCATTTTGAATGCATAGGCCATGGAGCAGTGTGATGACAGGGGTCATGGATCACCGCAATTATAGGGGCCATGGAGCATTGTGAATACAAAGATCATGGAGCATTGAGATGACAGGGGTCATGGAGTATTGTAATGACAAGGCCATGGAACATTGTAATGACAAGTATCATGGAGCTTTGTGATGACACGAGCATTCATCTTTATGATGACAAGAGTTCTGGAGCATTGTGATGACAAGGGCATGGAGCATTGTGATTACAGGGTCATGGAGCATTGTGATGACAACTGTCATGGAACATTGTGATGACAGGGTTCATGGAGCATTGTGATTAAAGGGGCCATGGAGCATTTTGATGACAAGGGCAGGCGAACATTTTGATTACATTGATAATGGAGCATTGTGATGACATGGGCAGGGAACATTGTGAAGACAGGTGTAATGGAACATTGTGATTACAGGGGACATGGAGCATTTTGATGACATGGGCAGGCAACATTGTGATGACAGGTGTCTTGGAGCATTGTGAAGACAATTGTCATGTAACTTTGTGCTGACAGGGATCATGGAGCATTGTGATGACAGGCGTACTCGAGCCTTCTTAGGAATGGTGTCATGAGTCATTGTGATTACAGCGCCCATGGAACATTGTGATGACAGTGGTCATGGAGCATTGTGATGAAAGGGGTCATGAAGCACTGTGATCACAGGAGCCATGTATAATTGTGATGACAAAGGCCATGGAGCATTGTGATGACAGTTGTCATGGAGCATTGTGTTGAATGGGGCATGGAGCATTGTGACGACAATGGTCATGGAGCATTGTGATGACTGGTATCATGGAGCATTGTTCTGAAAAAGGTCATGGGGCAGTGTAATGACAAGTATCATGGAGGATGTGATGAATGGAGTCATGGAGCATTGTGATTAAATGGATCATGAGGCATTTTGATGACAAGAGTCATGGTACATTGTGATGACAGGGCTAATGGAGCATTGTGATGACAAGGTCTATGGAGCATTGTGATGACTGGGGTCATGGGGCATGGTGATGACAGTGGTCATGAAGCATTGTGATGACAAAGACCACGGAGCATTGTGATGACAGGTGTCATGCAGCATTGTGATGAAAGGGGTCATGGAGCACTGTGATTACAGGGGCCATGTATAATTGTGATGACAAAAGCCATGGAGAATTGTGATGACAGTTGTCATGGAGCATTGTGTTGAAAGGGGCATGGAGCATTGTGACGACAATGGTCATGGAGCATTGTGATGACTGGTATCATGGAGCATTGTTCTGAAAAAGGTCATGGGGCAGTGTAATGACAAGTATCATGGAGGATGTGATGAAAGGAGTCATGGAGCATTGTGATTAAATGGATCATGAGGCATTTTGATGACAAGAGTCATGGAACATTGTGATGACAGGGCTAATGGAGCATTGTGATGACAAGGGCTATGGAGCATTGTGATGACAGGTGTCATGCAGCATTGTGATGAAAGGGGTCATGGATCACTACGATGACATGGGTAATGGAGCATTGTGATGATACGGGCATGGAGCAATGTGATGACAGGGGTCATGCAGCATTGTGATGACAGGGGCCATGCAGCATTGTGATGACATGGGCATGGAGCATAGTGATGACAAGAGTTCTGGAGCATTTTGATGACAAGGGCATGGATCATTTTGATGACAGGGGCCATGAAGCATTGAGATGACAAGGGAATGGAGCATTGTGATGAAAGCGGTCCTGGAGAATTGTGAGGAAACGGGTCATGGATTATTGTGATGGAAGGGTTCCTGGAGCATTCTGATGACAAGCGCCATGGAGCATTTTAATGAAAGGGGTACTGGAGCATTGTACAGAAATGGTTCATGGATCATCGTGATTACACGGATCATGGAATATTGTGATGACAAGGGTTTCGGAGCATTGTGACGACAGGGGTCATGGAGCATTGTAATAGCAGGGGTGATGGGGCATTGTGATGACAGGGGCATGGAGCATTGTGATGACAGAAGTCATAGAATATTGTGATGACAAGGGCCATGGAGCATTGTCATGAAAGGTCTTATGTGGCATTGTGATGAGAGTGGTCATGGAGCATTGTGAAAAATGTTGTCCTGAAGCACTGTTATTAAAGGGGCCATGTAGAATTTTGATGACAAAGGCCATGGAGCATTGTGATGACAGGCATCATGGAGCAATTTGATGAAAGTGGTCATGGAGCATTGTGATGAAATGCGCCATGGAACATTGTGAAGACAAGTGTCCTGGAGCATTGTGATGACAAGGGCCATGGCCAATTCTGATGACAGGTGTCATGGAGCATTGTGATGACAGTGGTCATCTATCATTATGATGAAAGGTATCACGGAGCACTGTGATGACAGGGGCCATGGAGCATTGTGATGACACGGGCATGGAGCATTATGATGAGAAGTGATCTGGAGCATTGCGATGACAAGCGTATGGAGCATTGCGATTACAGGGGCCAGGGAGCATTGAGATGACAAGGGCAGGGAACATTGTGATGACAGCGGTCATGGATCCTTGTGATGATATCTGTCATGGAACATTGTGCTGACAGGGGCCATAGAGCATTGTGATGACAGGTGTCGTGTGGCCTTGTGATGACAGTGGTCATAGAGCATTGTGAGGAAAAGGATCATGGAGCAATGTGATTACAGGGGCCATGGAGCATTGTGTATGCATAGGCCATGGAGCAATGAAATGACAGGGGTCAAGGAGCATTGTGATGTAAGTTGTCATGGAGCATTGTGATGACTATTGTCCATGAACATTGTGATGACATGGTTCATGGAGGATTGTGATGACAGGTGTCATGTGGAATTGTGAGGAGAGCAGTCATATAGAATTGTGATGAAAGGTATCAGGGAGGACTCTGATGACAGGGGCCGTGGAGCACTGTGATGACAGTGGTCATCTAGAATTGTGATGAAATATACCAGGGAGCATTGTGATGACAGGGGTCATGGATCACCGCAATTATAGGGGCCATGGAGCATTGTGAATACAAAGATCATTGAGCATTGAGATGACAGGGGTCATGGATCATTGTGATGACAAGAGTCCTGGAAACTTGTGATGACACGGTTCATGGAGCATTGTGATGACAAGGTTCTTCAAGCATTGTGATGACACGGGCATGGAGCATTATGATGACAAGAGTTCTGGAGCATTGTGATGAAAAGGGTATGGAGCACTGTGATTACAGGGGACCAGGAGCATTGTGATTACATGGGCAGTGAATATTGTGATGACAGGGGTCATGGAGCACTGTGATGACTAGTGTCATGGAACATTGTGATGACAGGGATCATGGAGCATTGTGATGAGAGGGGCCTTAGAGCATTATGATGATAGGCGTCATGGGGCATTGTGATGACAGCGGTCTTGGAGCATTGTGATGAAAGGGGTCATGGAGCACTGTGATCACAGGGGCCATGTATAATTGTGATGACAAAGGCCATGGAGCATTGTGATGACAGTTTTCATGGAGCATTGTGTTGAAAGGGGCATGGAGCATTGTGACGACAATGGTCATGGAGCATTGTGATGACTGGTATCATGGAGCATTGTTCTGAAAAAGGTCATGGGGCAGTGTAATGACAAGTATCATGGAGGATGAGATGAAAGGTATCATGGAGCATTGTGATTAAATGGATCATGAGGCATTTTGATGACAAGAGTCATGGAACATTGTGATGACAGGGCTAATGGAGCATTGTGATGACAAGGGCTATGGAGCATTGTGATGACTGGGGTCATGGAGCATTGTGATGAAAGGGGTCATGGATCACTACGATGACATGGGTAATGGAGCATTGTGATGATATGAGCATGGAGCATTGTGATGACAGGGGCCAGGGAGCATTGAGAATGACAGGGGCAGGGAACATTGTGATGACAGCAGTCATGAATCTTTTTGATGATACCTGTCATGGAACATTGTGCTGACAGGGGCTATAGAGCATTGTGATGACAGGTGTCATGTGGCATTGTGATGACAGTGGTCATAGAGCATTGTGATGAAAAGGATCATGGAGCAATGTGATTACAGGTGCCATGGAGCATTGTGAATACATAAGCCATGGAGCATTGTGATGACAGGGGTCAAGGAGCATTGTTATGAAAGTGGACCTGGAGCACTGTGAGGACACGGGCATGCAGCATTTTGATGACAAGAGTTCTGGAGCATTGTGATGACAAGTGTATGGAGCATTGTGATGACAAGGGCCATGGCCAATTCTGATGACAGGTGTCATCGGGCATTGTGATGACAGAGGTTATCTAGCATTGTGATGAAAGGTACCATGGATCACTGTGATAACAGGGGCCATGGAGCATTGTGATGATAAAGACCATGGAGCATTTTAACGAAAAGTGTCATGGAGAATTGTGATGAGACGGGCATGGAGCATTATGATGACAAGAGTTCTGGAGCATTGCGTTGACAAGGGAATGGAGCATTGTGATTACAGGGACCATGGAGGAGAGTGATGACATCTGTCATGGAACATTGTGCTGACAGGGGCCATGGAGCATTGTGATGACAGGTATAATGTGGCATTGTAATGACAGTGGTCATAGAGCATTGTGATGAAATGGATCATGGAGCAATGTGATTACAGGGACCATGTAGCATTGCGAATGCATAGGCTATGGAGCATTGTGATGACAGGAGTCAAGGAGCATTGTGATGTAAGTGGTCATGGATCATTGTGATGACAAGTGTCCTGGACCACTGTGATGACACGGGTCATGGAGCATTGTGATGGCAAGGGCCATGGCGAATTGTGATAACATGTGTCTTGGGGCATTGTGATGACAGTGGTCATGTAGAATTGTAATGAAAGGTATCATGGAGCACTGTGATGACAGGGGCCATGGAGTATTGTAATGACAAGGCCATGGAACATTGTGATGACAAGTATCATGGAGCTTTGTGATGACACGAGCATTCATCATTATGATGACAAGAGTTCTGGAGCATTGTGATGACAAGGGCATGGAGCATTGTGATTACAGGGTCATGGATCATTGTGATGACAACTGTCATGGAACATTGTGATGACAGGGTTCATGGAGCATTGTGATTAAAGGGGCCATGGAGCATTTTGATGACAAGGGCAGGCGAACATTTTGATTACATTGGTAATGGAGCATTGTGATGACATGGGCAGGGAACATTGTGAAGACAGGTGTAATGGAACATTGTGATTACAGGGGACATGGAGCATTTTGATGACATGGGCAGGCAACATTGTGATGACAGGTGTCATGGAGCATTGTGATGACAATTGTCATGGAACGTTGTGCTGACAGGGATCATGCAGCATTGTGATGAGACGGTCATTGGAGCATTGTGATGACAGGCGTACTGGAGCCTTCTGAGGAAAGGTGTCATGGGTCATTGTGATTACAGCGATCATGGAACATTGTGATGACAGTGGTCATGGAGCATTGTAATGACAGGGGCCATGGAGCATTGTGATGACAGGGGTCATGGGGCATTGTGATCACAGGGGCCATGTATAATTGTGATGACAAAGGCCATGGAGCATTGTGATGACAGTTGTCATGGAGCATTGTGTTGAAAGGGGCATGGAGCATTGT